>NC_022030.1:28422301-28433134 GCF_000317375.1 Microtus ochrogaster
AAATAAAAAAAATAAAAAAAAATAATGAACAAAAAACAGTCTATGGGTCACTGGGAAATTCCGGGAGAGGTCTTGCTCGAAATAATGCTAGGATTTTGACTAGCCTGTTGGCAAGATCTACTCAGGATTATGTGGAAGGAGTAATGGCGTTCAGAACATTAAAGATGCAAAACCAGTTTGTGATTACAAGACAATATTTTAGCATACAAATACAACAAAAATCTCGGAAATACAAATATTGACGACGTCCGAGGAATTAGACATTGCTTTATTGGGAATTTCCCTTTAGATATGTTCCACTGTTATATCTGAGAAATGTAAAAACCCAGGGTGAGACAGTATGAGTCACTTCATATCTCACACAGTGTTCAGATAACTGAACATAAAGCCAGTGAGAAGTAAGAACAATAGAATTTGGGGTTATCTATTCACTTCTTATTGTCAAAATAGATCCTGATGCATTTCAGTGATGTCATGATTTCTTCAATAATCATCCTGTGAATATTTCGTCAGGGATGTTACTCATCATTGTATCAAAAACAATGTCAGAAATGCCCAGTGTTAACATTATTTCCATATGTATGATACTTGATGCATGGTCATTTATATTTTATTCTAGACATTATTTAAATTTCTAACATGCAATGCATTAATAGAAGAGTCACTTTAACATAAATCTGTAAATTGACTTCAATCTGTACTTACCACCTAATGGTAGCTTTTTATTTCCATCCCTTTTGTCTTACCTGCTGATTTCCTAATAAATGCCTAAGAAATAAATATTGTTATGCTTTTCATCAGAAACCTTAGTAGAACTTTGTTTTTGACATAAACTATATGACATTAACTATATAAATTTAGGGTGTTCCAGTGGAATATTGTGTCCTGAAAGATACTTTCTTTAAGATTTATCTTTTGCACCTCAAAATGTTATGTATTTTGTAGTAAGGTTGTGGCAGCTATGATGGTTTAAAATTACTCCCTTAAATGATTTCTATTTCACTGGTATCCTTGATGAAAATCATAAGTAGAAATGAAAGCACAAAGACACAAAAAATGGCATTGTTTAATCTGGTCAGAGATACAAATGTGTCAACAAGATAATGCTTGTCAATCAGAAACTAAGAACAGAGATATGGTGGATGTAGCCTCAAGCACCCTGGCCCCACTAGTCCCATCTGATGTAAATAAAATCTTGTTTGTGTTGAGAATTTGATGACTGGGTGATATGGTGAGTTTGGTGCCAACTCTGAGGTTACCTGAGCTAACTCATATGAAGAACACTCAGAACAGAACACATCCACAGGGACACCTTGGTTTTAAAATCCTACCATGGAGACAAACACATGGTGTTATATCAATATTAGGTGGTATTTTACTCTTCTTTTTTGATAGCGTGGTGTGTTTCTTAGAGTCAGCAAAACATTAGATCCTGTTTTCCTTCCCACTATGCTAGTCTTCAGCTCTTATTGATTAACTGATATTATTGATATTGAGACTTAGTATTGAAAGACATGTATGATACTCCTCTTGTTGTGGTGGTTGTTGTTATTGTTGTTGTTGATGGTGTGTATGTGTGTGTGTGTCTGTCTGTCCATCTGTGTTGTTTTCTTTTTTTAAATATTTTTTTATTTAAAAAATTTCAGCCTCCTCCCCGCCTCCCATTTCCCTCCCCCTCCCCCAACTCCTCTCCCCACTTCTCTCCCCCTCCTTCTCCAGTCCAAAGAGCAGTCAGGGTTCCCTGCCCTGTGGAAAGGTCCTCCCCCCCTCCATCCAGGTCTAGGAAGGTGAGCATCCAAACAGGCTAGGCTCCCACAAAGCCAGAACATGCAGTAGGATCAAAACCCAGTGCCATTGTCCTTGGCTTCTCATCAGCCCTCATTGTCCGCCATATTCAGAGAGTCCGGTTTTATCCCATGCTTTTTCAGTCACAGTCCAGCTGGCCTTGGTGAGCTCCCAATAGATCAGCCCCACTGTCTCCGTGGGTGGGTGTATCACTCGCAGTCCTGACTTCCTTGCTCATGTTATCCCTCCTTCTGCTCCTCATTGGGACCTTGGAAACTCAGTCCAGTGCTCCAATGTGGGTCTCTGTCTCTATCTCCATCCATTGCAGGATAAAGGATCTATGGTGATATGCAAGATATTCATCAGTATGGCTATAGGATAGGGCCATTTCAGGTTCTCTCTCCTCAGCTACCCAAGGAACTAGCTAGGGATGTCTCCCTGGACACCTGGGAGCCCCTCTAGAGTCAGGTCCCTTGCCAACCCTAAGAAACCTTTTCTGATTAATAATCCTGGTTGGTCTGATTTATTTTTCTCCTACAGTTTCTTGGACATATTAATATTCTCTTCACTCTAATATATTCCTTTAAATCTACTTTTTATAGCTAACTTTATGTTCACTCAGTTCATTTCTATTATGTAAACTTCAAAGAAAATTTGGATGAGAATAATAGTTTGGATGAGTAGGTATGTTTTTCGAACTTTACTATCATTATCTTTTAAATAATAAATATGCAATGTTATCATAGACTGTCATTGACTTAAGAACCTCTCACATTTCATTAGTTTTTAGCAAAATATATACTATTCATGTTTTAAGTACATAATTATGTGAATTTTTTAATTTATAGCTATTGTAAATGGTGCCTAAGTTAGGGTTCAGCTTCTACATATTTATTACAAATACCTAGATATACATTCTTTTCCTTAAGTTTATCATTGTTATTATATGTATGTGTTATGTATGTGTAAGCATGCATGCCCTAATGTGTCTATATGTGTGTATGTGTTTACGTGTGTGTGTGCACAAGCACTCAAAGGACAAGCTTATTTTCTTCTGTCTTTGCATAGGTTCCAGGAATACAGATCACATTTTTACAATGACATTATTGCATTGGTTCCACTCCCAGTTGCCCCACAATCTTCCCAAGTAACGCAACTATCACCCACATTCGTAGTACCTAATTCAGTCTGACACAGGCTCCCCAATTGTCAGTCCAGAGTCAATGAATTCCCCCTAGCTCTGGTCAGCTGTCTCTGTGGGTTTCCCCATCACGATCTTGATCCCTTTGCTCATATTATGGTTCCTCCTTCTGTTTGACTGGACTGGGGAGATCGGACCAGTGCTTAGCTGTGGATCTCTGCATCTGCTTCCACCGGTCACTGGATGAAGGTTCTATGATGACAGTTAGGGTAGCCATCAATCACTGACAGTGGGGCCAGGATTTTTCTTGGGTGCAGAAACTCGCTTTTTTGGAGCCCATTCCCTATGGAGGGATACCTTGCTCAGCATAGACACAGGGGAAGGGCCTTGGTCCTGCCTCAAAGTGATATGTCAGACGTTGTTTACTCGCCAAGGGAGGTCTTACCCTGTCTGAGGAGTGGATGGAGGGTAGGTTGGGCGGAATGTGGGGGGATCAGAAGGAGGGGAGGGAGGGAGAACTGGAATTGGTATTAAAAATGAAAATAGTTTGTTATTTATAAAACAAATTAAAAAAGAAAAAAATCTTACCTTATTATTAAGAAAATGCCATTACTCGCTAAGCCATCTTGTAGATTCACAAGCACTTTCTTTTTAATACTTAGGATTGAATCAAGGACTTTGCATATGATAAGCAAGTGCCTTACTGCTGATTTATGTTCAGCAAGTGCCTTACTGCTGATCTGTGTCCTTAACAAAACAATACAACTTTCAGATATGTTAATTGAAGTATAATATACATAAAATATTAGCACTTAAAACATAAAATTCTTTATTTTGAAAGTAGTATGGTCACATGCTTGTGCAGTTTAAAATATTTTCATCATGTCAAAAGAATACTACACCTACTAAACTGTCATTGACCCTTTCAATCTCACATCTCTAAATTCATCAGGAGTCAAGTATGTAAACAATTATTTTTGATTCTAGATATTTTCAACCTGGAAATTTCTTAGAAGGTGAAATATACAGTGCATGGTAGTTCTTAGCAGCTTTTTCATTTTCTGTTATGTTCTCAAGGTTCATTCATGTTACAAGATATCATAATAATTTATTGGTTTTTATGCTAGCATAATACACAGTTTTGTTTATGCCACATTTTTTTTAATCATTTTATTTGTTTGGGCACATGTTTCCATTATTCAGTTACTAGGAATAATTCTGCTAACAGCTTCCACATACAAATGTTTGTCTAGGCATGTGCTTCCAATTTTTTTTGGAAAGATATCTCAGAATAGAATTGCTAGATTTTATGCTAACTCTATTGAAATGGATTGCATAACTTTGAAAATTATTTGCAATGTGGCTGCACCACCATACTATGCCACCAACATTGGTTTGATTTCTTCACACCCTTTCCAATTATGACAGCACACTAATATATGGCATAGATTACTAGTATCTAATTATGAATTTCATGGATAGTTCAATAATATATCATTTTGAATTTCATGACCAGTAAGTTCATAATGAATTTTGCATGTGTTCTTTATAAAATCTGTACATGCGGTAGTACAGAACTACTTGTCTCCCTATTTACATCAAAGTCCTCATTAATCAGTGTATCTATGTATGCATGTATGTGCCTATTCACCTACCTATCTAACATTGTCACTGTGTAATTTGTTTTCTCCTTTTGTTTTTGTAGTTTCTCTGGAATTTATTAAATATATATTCCTCTAAAATCACCTAAAACTTTTTTAACTTTCTTCTCATACATCCACTTTTAGTCTTTAAATTCAAAATGTTTCCACAGATTTGTTTTTCCCTGAATAACATGGTTGAGATCATGTAGTATGTAATGATTTCTGATTAATTGCTTTCACTTAGCAACAATACTTTAAAGTTCTTATTTGTCTTTTCATTGGTGAATAGCTTATTTCTTTGAGACATTGAAAAATACTTCATGGATATTTCTATGGATATACTATAGTTTGTGGATTTGTTGAGAATATCAGCATGTGATTAAAAATATGGCTAAGAGTTAAGAGCTCTAGGTACTCTTCCAGACAAACCCAGCTTCTTTCCAAGCATGTACGTGTGCCTAACAATCTATAACTCCAATCTCAGGTAACTTTATGCCATCCTATGGCCACTGAAGGCAAAGTGTACAGGTGGTGCACAGACATTCATGCAGACAAAACATGCATGAACATGAAATAAAAATACATAGACCTCTGAAAATATCTATTGATGGTTTCTAGATTTTTTCAAATAAAAATCATTTATTATCATGTAACTAAAAGAATTTTTGTGAATGTAATTTGTTTTCAGCCTATTCCCATAAAGGACTCTCTAGTCAGCACACAGGGCTGAAAGAGGCAGGTTACGTCCTCACTGCAAAACTCAACATAGCTCTGTCGGCTGACTGGCGAACACCTTTCCATTGTATGATTTAGCTTTGAAACCGAGCATTTGTTCAAATTAGTATGGAGAACATATTTCAAGTTCCTTGTCCAAACATCTGAAAGTATCTGATGATAGTTGAAAAGCAGAATACCTAGGATAGAGTCAGTAGCCCTTAATACTAGATAAATAAATTAAAAAAACCTGAAATCCTATTCCTACTACTAATTAGTCCCATTCTAATATTACAAACATTATACTTAAAAAGAGAAAGGTGACTTGAATTAAAAGTGATAGAGAAGGAAACATATTAAGCCAACAAATTAACTCCAAGTGCATTAATACCAATAGAAAAGTAAAAGCAAGTAAAAATTAGCCTTTCTCCTTAAAATATTAGAAGTCCTGAAGTGATGACTTCTAGAAAATGACATGGAAATCTCCCAGACAAATAATTTAAAAAATAAGCATAACTACTAACAAATAACTCAAAGAAGTCAAAGACAAAATAGGAAAGAAAAAAGAATAAAATAAGGAAATCAATTCAAAACATGAAAATTAAGTTTGAGTTTTTATTTTTTATTTGATTTTTCGAGACAGGGTTTCTCTGTGGTTTTGGAGCCTGTCCTGGAACTAGCTCTGTAGACCAGACTGGTCTCGAACTCACAGAGATCTGCCTGCCTCTGTGCCTCCCGAGTGCTGGGATTAAAGGCATGCGCCACCACCGCCCAGCAAGTTTGAGTTTTTAAAGAAAACCCATTTTGAAATTTTTTGGGAATGAAAACTTAAACCAATTAAAATAGACACATCTAAAACACAGTTATTATAACTCATTCTAAGGGAATACAAAGATTGTAAAATCCCAAGAAACAGAAAGTCTGCAGTAAGATTGTCTTCTAAAAATGACCAGGAAACTATGCCCAATGAAATATCAACAATACCTAACACGACATCAACAAAAATAGTATCAGTTGACATGCCTACACAGATAGGAGATAGCATGACCTCAGCCCTATATAAAGAGCTCTAAGCAATTTATAACTTTTGAAAGGAGAATTAGTCTTCCCTAGTTATAAGCTCCCTAAATGGTTATCCAGTTTTAAGCAGTCAGTCCTAAAACACATATATCCAAGCATGTTTATACATAATAAGACTCAACAGGGTTCATTTGTATTCTTATTTGTATATATAAGAATTATAACTAAAGAAAAAAGAAGCCTTTAGTATGAGATGGAGCAGAAGCTGGGTAAGGGAGGAGATGTGGGAGGGGAAAATGTAAGTATGCTTTAATTGATACTCCAAAATATAAATATATAATAGAAAATACTGGCAGAAATCTTTATAAACAGAATAAATAATATAGAAAGCATAGAACTAGGGATGAAAGATGTGTAGAAGAATTAGATCTGTTGAAGGGGCTGCTCATTAGTTCCTGGCTTCCTAGCCATTTAGCCCTGAAATAAATAATCACATAGAAACTGTGTTAATTAAATCACATTTGGCCTATTAGCTCTACCTTCTTATTGGACAACTCTTACATATTACATATTATTTTAACCCATTTCTAGTAATCTGTGTATCGCCACATGGCTGTTGCTTACCAGGTAGAGTTCTCAGTGTTTGTCAGTGTTGGCAGCTCCATGGCTTTTCTCTGACTCTGTCTCCCTTCTACCAGCATTTAGTTAAGTTTTCCCCACCTATCTAAATTCTGTCCTGCTATAGGTACAAAGCAGTCCTTAATTAACCAATGGTATTCACAGCATACAGAGGGGAATCACACATCATAGATCATTCAACAAAATTAGTGGACAGTTTAAAAATATATGAATAGAACATGGAGAATTTGGGAATAATATGAAAGCCACTAGCTCCTAAATTATGGCTGTGGAAAAATTGATATGGATAGTCTGGTGGACTTTAGGAAGATCTTCAATAAAAAATTAAAATAAATTGTCCAAACCTAGAGAAAATGATGCCCATTTAGGTACAAGAGTACTACATTATGACAAAGAGATAAGGTGATGTGTTGTGTGGCACAAATCTTAGGGGGATGTGAAATGCCTACTTGTTACAAATAGGACAAAATTAGATCAATTACTGATACCATCACAACTCAACTTGGTTGATCAAAGAAGATTAATAGGGTTACTGATAGAAATTTGAGAGAGAGATAACATACAGAGACAGAAATGACTCATAGATGGTTGAGTCATAAGATCCTACCCCAACATGGTAAGAAGTCAGAAAAACTGGAAAACTGAGGCCATTGCACATCTTGCAGGTCTATCAATAGGCTGGAGACTGACTGTCAAGATACTTGGTGTTCTGAGCAACCTTCTGATTGCTTAGCTGAGGTCTGCTTCTTACAGACCACTAGCTTTATAGATTTTGGAGGAAAAGGCCTTAGTGATCTGTTCCCTTCCAGTGACTTTTGGTTGAGATGTTTATTTCCTGACCTTAAAGATCTTTCCTGCAGTAGTCCTCATTTGTCCGCTACGTTCAGTTAGTCCGGTTTTATCCCATGCTTTTTCAGACCCAGTCCAGCTGGCCTTGGTGAGTTCCCAATAGAACATCCCCATTGTCTCAGTGTGTGGGTGCACCCCTCGGGGTCCTGAGTTCCTTGCTCGTGCTCCCTCTCCTTCTGCTCCTGATTTGGACCTTGAGATTTCTGTCCGGTGCTCCAATGTGGGTCTCTGTCTCTGTCTCCTTTCATTGTCATCTTTCATTCATTGCAAGATGTGCAATGGCCTCAGTTTTCCAGTTTTTCTGACTTCTCACCATGTTGGGGTAGGATCTTATGACTCAACCATCTATGAGTCATTTCTGTCTCCTATCATTTCATCCTCCTGATATTCAGGAGGATGCCTATATGTTTTTCTTTGGGTTCACCTTCTTATTTATCTTCTCTAGGATCACGAATTATAGAACAATGGCAATGGGTTTTTGATCCTACTGCAAGTACTGGCTTTGTGGGAGCCTAGGCAGTTTGGATGCTCACCTTAATAGACCTGGATGGAGGTGGGTGGTCCTTGGACTTCCCACAGGGCAGGGAACCCTGATTGCTCTTCGGGCTGACGAGGGAGGGGGAGGAAAATGGGAGGCGGTGGCGGGGAGGAGGCACAATATATTGATGTATTTATATTTAAATAAATAAATACACCAATAAAAAAAGTATAAAAAAGATAAAAAAAGATCTTTTCTGCAGGATGGAATGTTCATCAGTAACATCCTATTGTCCTTTCTAACATTTCGTGACTTAAGGAGTTTACTTCCAAGATGAAAGATCTTAATTTTAAGGAAATTGCTCTCCCATAATTATAACGAAATTCTCTATGACATATTAATACAAAACTTTAAAAGCATAGAATAAAGAAAGGGCACCGAATCTTCAAGAGACAAAGGTCAAATTTCCAACAAAGGCATCCCTATTAGAATAGCACAGGATGACAGGACAGAAACCTTTAAAGCCAAAGGGACCCAGGAAGAGATATATATACAAGTCCTAAAGGCCACTTTTATGTCACTGGTTTTTTTGAAGTATAGTTTTGTCAGAGCTTTTTCTTGTCAAACTTGCTTTTGACAGCTATTTCTTTCACGATATAAATTTAACTTTTTTGGTTGCCAAATTTCAAAAACCACTTCACTATCTTTTTAATTTTTATTTTCATATAGATAAGTTTTAGAGGAATAGCCTTTCAAATTTTGATTCTCATCGTTTATCTGTTAACTATGTTTCATTGTTTGTTTGTTCCTGTTATCTTTTACGAAGCTAGAGATGTTCCAGTCTTTCTGTTTTCTATTAGTCTGTCATTCCATGTTTCACCACTCTTCCTCAAATGAGGTTCTATGATGCCTCTATACAGGTATCAATCTGTTTCTGTTCCTTGAGTGTTTTAATATCTGTCTGATTTTAATTCAATTGTTTCTCTCTATTTTTAGACTTAAGGCTCATTATCCTATCATTGCATTTACTGGAGACATCTTCTATAAAGCTCACTATACTGCCCTTTCCACTAAGTTTAATTTTTTTTTTTTTTTTTTTTTTTTTTTTTTTTTTTTTTTTGGTTTTCGAGACAGGGTTTCTTTGTGGCTTTGGAGCCTATCCTGGAACTAGCTCTGAGACCAGGCTGCTCTCGAACTCACAGAGATCCCCCTGCCTCTGCCTCCCAAATGCTGGGATTAAAGGCATGTGCCACCATCACCCGGCAAGTTTAATTTTTCTATTATTATGCTTCCACCTATATATTTACATTGTTTTTATTTATGTTAAGGAAAATTTTTGATTGAGCAAATTCATTTGTATGATAAATTATATATGCTTTTCTTCATCTCTACTCATCTATCTTTCTACGTAATATAATATGGAGTATATAACATATGATATATAATATATAACAAGTATGCATTCTAAGGAAATTTCTCCCTTCATTCTTCCACTGCTATTATTTTCTTGTTCAAAGTATCATTCTTCTAACGTTTAATTTTGAATTATGGTTAGGTTTTTTTTCTTGTACCTTTAGCATTTTGTCTATCATGACAAGCAAATGGACCTTACAAAGATTTCATTTTAGCAGGCAGTGGTTTTCTTGGTTTATAGCCTACAGATTTTCACATAGCTTAATCGCAGTAGTTCTAATTACAGTTTAAATTTAAAGCTTTGTTCTGGTTTTATTTCATTCTTATTTTTGGTGGCCAATGAAATTTTATTACTTTAGAATGTAGAGAACAAATATTTAGTAACACAAAATACTCTTTTAAAACATTAAGTATGTGATCTACTTATTGCCTAAACTATGTTAATAGAAATGAGATTTTCCACAGAAAGATGCAGAGACAAACCTGATATCTAAAGAAGTGTATCAATTTCACATGCATAGGAGACACATAAAGTTGTTAAGATGACATATTATCAAGAATACTGTCAAAGTGTGACTGAACAAAAAGAAGCAGTATTAGAGGAGTATTGGTCTTCCTAAATTTTATTGAGATATATGTCATAAAAATAATGAATATAAATGTATACATTGAATAATATTATACACACAGCAGGCACACACACATTTTAGTCTGAAGTGCTGCAAAGGTCAACATTTAATAAATTATTTAGTTTTTAAAGAAAATGTGACTTAGCTGGCAGAATTTAAAGTTATTTGAGACTAGTATATTTTTCCCTCATGATTTTCCCTTTAAGCGGAATTTTTCATAACTGATTTCCTACACCCATACTGTTATTATATTATCCTTTAGAGACTTTTCCCCAATGGATTTGATTAGTTTATAAATAAAGAAGGTGTGTCTTGGATAATATATAGTAACAGCGTTATCTGTAGTTGACATATAGGGAGAGTTAGAACTCTTGAGAATATGAGGGTTACAAAACATTTCTAGACATTGAGTTTATACTGTATCTAATTGACTCTTTTAAGAAATTTTGTAGAAATTTCCACTATTAAGAAAAATGGAAGTCAATGCTATGCTTGAATAGTTATTCTTTTTTTCTTTTTTTT
>NC_022030.1:28434574-28446120 GCF_000317375.1 Microtus ochrogaster
GGATGAAGAAAGTGTGGAATATATACACATTAGAGTACTACTCAGCGGTAAAAAAAAAAATGACTTCTCAAATTTTGCATACAAGTGGATGGAAATAGAAAATACTATCCTGAGTGAGGTAAGCCAGACCCAAAAAGATGAACATGGGATGTACTCACTCATAATTGGTTTCTAGCCACAAATAAAGGTCAGTGAATCTATATTTTGATATCCTAAAGAAGCTAAATAAGAAGGTGAACCCAAAGAAAACATATTGCTTGAATAATTATTCTTGTAGGCAGAGTGATGTAACTGTTCTGACCACATCTGATTTTTCTGAATTTGTTGATAACCTGCATGACAAAAGAATTCCAGACATGAGTAGCTTAAGTAATTTATTGTAGGAAAATAGTGTATTAAAAAAATTTCAAGAAAAATGTGAAGTGAACCATTTATGATTGAGGCAAGACAGAACGAGAACATAAGTCAGCAGTGGTAGCAGTTGTAACACAATAATCGCAGGGGTTCAGGGACATTCTCAAAGTGACAAAAGGGAAAACATATTGCTCCCTGTTTTCTGAAACAAAGAGAAGCCTCACATTTTTCAGCTGATTTCTTCCTTGTAAGATCTTTTTGTGTTTTTGACCTCCAGAGTATAAGAACCTAAATCTTTTTTTTTCTTTTCTTTTTATTGAGAAAAGGAATAAAAAAAGTTTCCCCCTCCTCCCAGCCTCCCATTTCCCTCCCCCTCCTCGCACCCTTCTCCCCCTCTCCCCTCTCCTCACCCTCTCCCTCTCCAGTCCAAAGAGCAGTCAGGGTTCCCTGACCTGTGGAAAGTCCAAGGTCCTCCCCCCTCCGTCCATGTCTAGGAAGGTGAACATCCAAACTGGCTAGGCTCCCACAAAGCCAGAACATGAAGTAAGATCAAACCCCCGTGCCATTGTCCTTGGCTTCTCATCAGCCCTCATTGTTCGCCATGTTCAGAGAGTCCGGTTTTATGCCATGCTTTTTCAGTCATAGTCCAGCTGGCCTTGGGGAGCTTCCAATAGATCAGCCCCACTGTCTCAGTGGGTGGGTGCGCCCCTCGTGGGCCTGACTTCCTTGCTCATCTTCTCCCTCCTTCTGTTCCTCATTGGGACCTTGGGAGCTCAGTCCAGTGCTCCAGTGTGGGTCTCTGTCTCTATCTCCATCCATCACCAGATGAAGGTTCTATGGTGATATGCAAGATATTCGTCAGTATTGCTATAGGATAGGGTCGTTTTTAAAAAACAATGACTTCTCGAATTTTGCATGCAAATGGATGGAAATACAAAACACTATTCTGAGTGAGGTAACCCAGACCCAAAAAGATGAATATGGGATGTACTCACTCATAATTGGTTTCTAGCCATAAATAAGGGTCACGGAGTCTACAATTGGTGAACCTAAAGAAGCTAAATAAGAAGGTGAACCCAAGTAAAAACATATAGTTATCCTCTTTCCTAGGGGAAGTAGACAAAATTGCCGGGGAGGAAAGTGGGATCTTGGGGGTGGGGTGTGTTGGGGGTAAGGGGAGATGGGGAGAGAAAAGTGAGAAGGGGAGGATGGGGGGCACTTTGGGAAACAGGATGATTGGGATAAAGGAAGACTGGATAGGGGAGCACTAAGGCAGAATTCTTAGTTAAGGGAGCCACCTTAGGGTTGGCAAGAGACTTGAACCTAGAGTGGTCCCAGGAGCCCAAGGCGATGTCCCCAGTTAGTTCCTTGGGCAGATGAGGATAGGGAACCTGAAATGACCCTATCCTATAAGAACCTAAATCTGTATGGGTTAAAAGCCAGCAAATTCCTGGGAATTTGTTATAACACTGGAAGGAAACTAATGTGCTTTTCAATTTTGTTTTTAGTTGTTGTTAGTTTAAATAACTATAGTTTTCTAGATTAAATTTTCACATTAATTCTGGAAGCTTTGTTTAAATTGACACATTATGTCTAATAACAGACATATGTTATTGCTCTGACCGCAGATTTATTTTAGTTTTCCTCCTACACTATTATGTTGAAGGGGGCAAATGTCCTATTGCTTTTCTTGTCTTGCTACGTATGTAACGAGCTAACAGTGCAGTGTAATGTTGAAAAGAATTAGGAAGTATGTACATCCTAGGTTATTTTCAATCTCAGGAGAACAGGAGTCATTACATTCTCTTAAACTTTAGAAAGTCGTTCTTAGGATGCTCCTCGTTTTCTTCTGTGGGAGAAAAGTTTAAAGGATTTTACTTACTCACCTACTGTTCTATATTACTGAATCGGTAATTTTCTCTAATTTTAAATGTTTAAATATGATTTATTAATTGCTTGATTTTCAGGCACGAATTTATTAATTCAGGAATAAATTCTGCTTGACCATGACATATTATTTATGGATGCGCATTGGATTAATTTTTATGTTATAACTCCCCTCCATGCTTCTGAGATGAACTTCAATTCCATTAGACCTCCATGTTGTGAATCTACTAGGCATAGAGGCTTATGTCACCTGAGTGCTAAAACGTCTTCACTATGCTGCAAATGATAACCACCTATCTTACAAACCAAAAGAGACCTCTGTTTGTCACCATGTCCCACATTATGAATGACAGATACACAGAATCACGGCTAGAAAGATGACTAATTAATGTGAGCTTGATAATTGAAATATTTCACCATTATACTTATGTGACTCTTATTAACTTTGAACTTAGTGATACTGTAGGAAGTGAAGGAAGGGTTAAAATGCTTGGCAGCATCCAGTAATTATAGATATTGATTTCTTTAAAACATCATTGAGCTGACAGGATAAGAAAAGCCCACTTGTCTAGCTGTTTGGGCCTTTTATTTCTCACAAGATGGATGAGTTAATAAACAGGGAGCAAGCACTCCCATAAATTCAGCATCTGTAATATTTGTCACCTTCAGAATTACTAGAATGAAAGTAACATCCTTTATGTGAATTCACAGGAGAGGACTAGCAGACTTTCCTGTGAATCCATGTTTCACAGTGTGATTAATGCTATGTTGATGTTTAAAGAGGCAGCATCATTAGCCGAAAATGAGATGAGAAAGAAGCTTGCTTCCTGCATTGTGAGTCCTAAATATGCTAAGTGTCTTCACACAGGTTTTACTTCTGCTTGGATCATAATTGTGTGTAAATGTGTGTGTGTGTGTGTGTGTGTGTGTGTATCCAGAAGTGATGTTCAGAAAATAAGTTGAACTGACTATGCTATAGAGAAACACAAATACACAGACACACATGCATACAGACACACACACACACACACACACACACACACACATGCACACAATTTCTTGAAATAGGATGTTCAACTAATTTCTCCAATCTAAGAAATAAATTCATTGATGAACTGGCAATATTTGATAGCTGCTTGGAAAGAGAAAGTCTGTTTTCTTTGTTGATGTGATCTCTGGCAAACAAATCAAACTTTATTGCAAGTCCAGCTCTAAGAATAGCGTGGCACTACAAAACTGGATTAATGGAAGAAAAAGAAAAGAAGAAAGAATAAAGAATGAAGGAAAAGGAGGAGATTCATGTGGGTAGAGGGGAAAAGTAGAGAGGGGGAAAAGTGGACTAGGGAGGAGGTTTGTGATAACGATGATCAAAGTACATTGTATGTAATTGTTAAGAATTAATAAAATATTATCAAAAATTTAATTGTATGTGTCTCAAGATGTAACTTGATGTTTCAAAGCCATGAAATTGTAACCCTTCACCCTACAGAGAGGGAAACTGAAAGTTGTAGAGGAGATAGTAGCTGTTGATTGACTAGAGGAAGTCTAGAAAGTAGACTCTAGATAACACCAACGTTTATTTAAGAAATACTGAAGGAAACATCCAGTGTTCGACAGTACATTTCTTTTCACCTTATAAATATCTCATGCTAATATATCTCTGAGCTTTAGTTTATTGGGGTGAACCATGGTTTTTGATAGCTGTTGTTTCCTTTACATTTTGTTTTTTATAAATAAATACCCTTTCCTTCTGAACCTTGGAATTGAGAATTGCCATATGTAAATACCAAAGTATATTTTATTATCCTAATGCGTGACTGAGGGCAGTTAAAATGTGTATGTAAAATTTAAACAAATTTCATTTTTCCTTGTAATAAATTACTTTTTAACAGTGAAAGAAACAAGATACCAATCATAAAAGTATATTTTTCTAAGGGAGACAAATTAAGCTGATCAAACTAAATTTTTGTTCTGCAATATTTAACAAAGTGTTGACTTTTCTTGTTCCTCTGATATAGACCTGGGATTTCCATTTCCAGCTAGAAGGGTGTGCATACAGATTTCTGGACTCACTGAATAGGATGCTAGCTCTATTTGACTGTTGGTAAAGTCAGTTCGTTAGTTAGCAAGAGTAGAGACAAATACCAACCATCATTAGCTCATAGAGAAGCTTGGGATGGTGTTAACATGGATTGGCAGGACTTTAGAACAGTATGCATTTTGTTACATTGTGATTTGAGGTTTCATGATGGCTTTTTAATGAGGTGCCCAGAAGATAAACATGCTCACTTTAGTAACTGTAGAAATTCAATTAAACTATTTATCATATTTATGAATATTTATCATAAAATGTAACTAAATTTCAGTCATTAAAATATCTCTACTTGTGTGAGATACTGCAATTTTTGTTTAAATAAAGTACTTTTTTCCCATTCCATGCTTACTTTTCTTATTATCTGGAAGCTACACATATGTAGTAGAGATATAATAAAAGGTGAGACCCTCACCTTTGTATATTTTTCTCATGTCTCGCCCATAACTGACACTTCCTGATCTTTCCTCCATCGCACTGAGAAAATAGCAAAGTACGAGTGGGCAAGAACAAGGGAGTTCTTTATGGCTAAAGGAATTGTGGGTTGTTTAAATTCTGTTTATTGTGATTATCTTTGTTTTTAAGACAGAAAATGAAAACCGTGGAATCTATGAGGTTAAAATGTTACTTCAGTCTAACTCGGAAAAGATATTCACAAAATGAAAAAGAGATAATTTTTCACTACTAATAAACTATATGGAAGAGCCTGTTAGAAATCTGCAAGAGGAAGCCAGTCAATATTTTTCTAGCATGAATTGGGACAGGCTTCATGTGTCCCTACACCTAATTGAGGTGGTGTAGAGAGCTGATAGCTTCTGAAAAAGGTAAGTTTTTAGAGATGTCACTTCTAATAGTCAACCATGTTTGTCTAGAGGATAATCTCACACCCTAGTGTATATGGACATCACAAATTCGTGGTAACAGATCATTTATTTTTTGACCTGTATGGGATTTGGAAGTTGAGGTGCATTTGGGAAGAATCTGTGGAGGAGTGGAGATATTTATGATAAAAAAAAAAGCATGTTGCAAGAACTCATTAAAGATTCAACAAAATTTTTGAAGAAGAAAGAGGAGGAATAGGAAGAGAAGAAGAAGAAGAAGAAGAAGAAGAAGAAGAAGAAGAAGAAGAAGAAGAAGAAGAAGAAGAAGAAGAAGAAGAAAAAGAAATCAGTATATCAGTATTCTGATGATATCTAGATGTTCACGTAGTGTCTCATTTAGAAATGGAAAAAAACAGTTATTAGTCATGTTATAAGGAATTTTATTTTTCTGGTTATTGTGATAACCTCAGTAATCACTTAAGATGTTCCTAAAACATCCATCTATGAAAATGTTTATATGTAGAAAGAGGATTGTTTTGCTAAATAAAAAAATGATGTACATGATGGAATGATAAAGAGGAAATTTAAGAGAGTGTTTTTATGCTTGATGTTAGTTTTCCATGAGGAAGTAGTATTTTCTGTAAACCCTCGAAATTTTTATTCTTTCTCTGAAAGTCCTGTTCCTTCTGGAATATGATATTCTACCCATTGTCTCACAGTTGGTCGACACTTATATCCTGCTTTTTATATGGGAAGAATATTGCTATAACAGTCTATACCAACATTTAGCCCTCTATGTGACAATAATGAGTGCATTAGTACATGATGTTAAGGCTTCCCTGAGCTCACCAGTAGCAGAACCAAGAACACTAACACTATTATCTAGCCCATGATAGTGCCTTAAGATTATTTAACCCTTTGTAAAATATCACAGATAGGGACACCTGGGTTTTTTTTGGTGAAAAAAAGGCTAACTTTGTAGAGATGATTCAGAGTACCAAGAGCTCTTCCTAGAGACACCAATCTTCAAGAAATGCCTTCTACTCAAAGTATCATAAACACTGGATTATTTTTCAAAAATGCTCTTTTAACTTCAATCTTTATGTACAACTTCATATTTGCACACTGGCATTCTAATTTTCTATTAATAAATTAATAATTCTAAATTAGTAACTGTAATTGGACTTTTAAGTTAAAGATTTATTTAAATTAACAATATATTCATGAAATCCAAGTATTGATGTGCTAGAAGTAGCTTACTTTTTCTGTCATATATTAAAGAAACTAACAGGTATTAAAATTTTAATAGCCATCTATACCCCCTTAAATTATCTCATGTGACAGCCTCAAAAAACTACATTCTGATTTTGGAAACATGACCATGTCTTTCCTTCTGGCTATTGGATTTCATGGTTTCTAAAATTTTACATTACATATGCATTTTTATTTGTATATTTTATGGATTCAGACTTTCATATTTATGAGCATAATTATGTATGGCATATGTAAAATTGGTGATTAATTTTTAGGTCTGAGTATGGTTTCCTCTGTAACAGTGTTTGGTAATAAAACCATATCTATTTCCTCTCCTATAAACTGGTATAAACCTGCTTTGCAGCACATCACTTTCTTATAAATTAAGCCCAATGGGCATTTCTGCTTTAAGCAACTTCTTAGAGGAGTAAAATATATTGTCACCCAAGTTTGTTAACCTTCCAGAAAACAACTTTCCTCACCAACAGCTGCACAATTTATTCCATGCTCACAGTCTCTTCAGGGACTGGCTGTCTCTAAACCATTTAACCCTATTAACCTTTTTTTTGTCTTTTTTTTGTTTTTATTTCCATTTATGTTAAAAATATGCTGATTTTCTTTGAGTTTTTCTGAACCTTCATACTTTCATGAAATTTCCAAGTGTCTCTGGATCACATTCCTTCTCCCACACAAAACACATCTACTCATCACTGTGTTCTAACTAAATACATTTCTCAGACAATATTTTCAGAAAAAGACAAGTAATTCTTTTATAATAATAATTTATCTTCACTTTAGATCTCAGTATACTAACTAACAATGCTTTCGGGATTCATGTATGTTTTTATATGCATCAGTAGTACATATTGTTTTGTAACATATTACAGAGTGTCACAATGCCACGGTTTGTATCCATCCCATTGAAAGACATATGTTTATTCCCAAGTTTTCATGATTAATAGTAAAGGTTCTATAAGAATATATGTACAGGATTTATTGTGAGAATCCATGTAATATCCTGGAGTGAACTTCTGAGTAATATTTTAAATAAATATGGATTGAATTTCTGAAGAAACTGACAAATGATTTTCTAGTGTGGGAACTTGATTTATTTTTCATTCTATATTGCTTCCTTTCCAGCAAATTATAAGGATTCTTAATGCGTTTTAACCTTTCAACCTTTCACACTCTCAGGATTGTTCAATTTAATCATTCTAAAAGGTGGGCTGTGGAAGCTTTGTTTTGTATGTTCTTGGTAGTACATGACACCAAGCAACTTCTCAAGTGCTTATCTGACATCCACATATTGCATTTCATAAAGCAGTTTTAGAGTTTAATTTTTCCCTTTTAAATTGAGTGATTTGAGTTTTTCCACTGTTAAGTTTCAGAAGATATCTAATAATTTTAATATAAGTTTTTGCTGGATAATAGTTTAAAATGTTCCTTCTGTGTAGATACCTTTTTCTTTTATCATGAACTTAGGAAAAATTCTGAGGATTATGATTTTTTTTCACATGAGACAAGTTTTAAATTTATGAGAACTTAAGAAGATAGCATGAATCATCTTAATTTAACAAGTGCACAGTTTCCTATTTTTATTTTATGTAACTATTGTGCCTTAGCCACTATTCTCTTGCTGTAAAGAGACACCATGACAAAAGTGACTATTACAAGAGAAAAAACATAATTGGATGTTGTGGAATATTAGTTGAAAATGTCTTGTTTTGTTTACACTGTGGAACATTTGTTTAATGATGCAAAGATGTCATTCTTTTTTGTTCCATTTGTTTAACTCTGTGAAGCTATATTACTGTGCCTGTCTAAAACACCTGTGTGGTCTAACAAAGAGCTGAACAGCTAATAGCCAAGCAGGAGCAAGGATAGGCAGGGCTGACAAGCAGAGAGAATAAATAGGATAAGAAATCTGGGAAAAGATGATCATGGAGTGAGAAAGGAGGAGATGACTCCAAGGGCCAGGTACCCAGCTACACAGCAAGCCATGGAGGAAGAAATAAAGAAAGATATATGGAATAACAGAATAATTAAAGCTAAGAAACAAGCCAAGTTCAGTCATTTATAGGTAATAATAAGACACCGTGTATTTATTTGAGAGCTGGGTGGTGAGCTCCAAATGAGAAAAGAGTACAAGTAAAGATAATAAATAAATAAATAAAATTACAATTGAGGGCTTGCTTTATTACAGTGTAGGAGGTTTAGTCCATTATCATGGCAGATTTACTTCATTATCATCATAGCAGGGAGCATGACAGCATGCATGTACTTGTGCAGCAGTAGCTACATGCTGATCCATAAACAGAGACTCTGGTCTTGGTATGGGTTTTTGAAACCTCAAAGCCCATCCCTTATGACATGCTTCTTCCAACAAGGTCACACCTCTTCTGGCAAGCCACCTCTCCAAATCCTTTCAAACATTTCTGCTCCTTGGTGACCAAGCCTTCAAATACATGGACCTATGGAAGCCATTCTTTTTTAAAGCACCTCATATGTTACATTACAAACTGTAATAGAAAGAGTGTTGACACAAAAACTGAAGTGTCTGCTGTTCACGTGATATTGACTCTTCTAAGAATTTTTCTCTTCAAAATCTCATCAAGGAAGTCTTGTTACATTAGCACTTCATGTTTGCTCTTGTGTCCCTCGTTTTCTGTCACTATCACACAGGGTTATATTTCCATGGTTTCAGATGTATTGGTGTCATGCTCCATATTGGAAAGAAACTCTCAATGACTCAGAGTATTCCAAAGGGATGGGCAACATCTTATGCTGTTTGGTACTTTCTTAAGATTAGAAAATTTATAATTTACATCCCCTCCCAGTCAGAAATTGATTGGAAGAACTAGATTCTGCCCTCTCCAAACATATAATCAGTAGGGCCCCTGAGATTGTCACAGATCAACTAGCTGAATGAAAAAGGCTCAGATCAACTCTGGGGACTGAAAGATATATTCTAATCTGTTGCTTTGACTCTAAGTTGTTCAGTGGTCTCCAGGTTTTCAGCATCCTAGCTTTTCTGATCTGCTTTCATCTTGGACTGCTCTCTAAGCTTTGAAAATGGTTTGGAATCATCAGTCCCCATATTTGTAGACCTTCATGCATTCTACTGTTAATAATAGTAATGAAAACTCTTTGACTGTACACATTGGAGTTCCATAAAATACAAAACTAAAAGTCATAATTTATATCCAAGAAAAAACAGTAAGGTTTAAAAAAGTGCTCTGATGAAACATTGTAAGACAAAGAAATCTCCAAGATGCCACTGGTTTCATTCGATGTTTACCATCCATTGCATGACATGGGGCTTAGTCTTAAGAGTGGTTTCTATCTCCAGAGAGATTTGCTTGGTATGAAATAATTTTCATTTGAGAGTCATTATCAACAAGAGATAGTTTCTGGGTTAGGTGTAGGTGCTGTGACCACTTCTCTCACCATTGTACCCCATCTCACACACACCTATGAAGAGTCTATTTATGTTGCCACAGTCTCAGTGAGTTCAAAGGTGTGTCATCAATGCTTGCCTTACAAATATGTTTAGCTAGACTGTTATACATTAACTACCAACAGGAATATAATAAAAGGCATACACTGATTGCTAATTTCCTATTTCATTGAACTCTTGTGAATATAGACACAATGGATGACATAAATCAATCATTCCACATTGCATCATTAAAGTTGCAACAAACGTATGATATATTAATTTACTGCTCAGGTAGAATTTTATTTTACAGTAAGTTTTCCAAAAAGCATGATTAACACTATAATGATAAAAGCATAGATTAAGAAATATGTGAACTGGTACCATAGTCATTTGTTATAACTACCAAGTGTCATAGATTGTGCTTATTTGAATAATCTTGCTTCTATGCAACACTGTTCCAGCAAGCTGATTTACAACTGTATCAGTAGCATCATGTGGAAAATTTCATGCACTATGCAACTATGATGTTTATTGTATTACTCAGTGACCAAAAATTGTCAATATTACTATAATTTAATGGTACCAGTGGCACACACCTTTAATCCCAGCACTTGGAGGCAGAGGCAGGTGGATCTCTTTGAGTTCAAAGACAGCCTGGTCTACAGAGGGAGTTCCAGGACAACCAAAGATATACAGAAAACCTGTCTCAAAAAGTAAAAGTAAAAAATAAAAGAAATAGAGGTCAAAGTAAAGCCACATACAGATGGACAATACACAGATAATCTGGATATTGTATGTTATTAATCTCTTAATTGTTTGAATGCTGAGGAAGGAGCAACACCTGCAAAAAGATATTTGTTTATAAATGCTGGTAAATTAATCCAAGATAGGTATTTTGAAAATGCCTTGACTGAAAAATTGATGTCAAACGGTATGTTACTTTGGAGAATAGATTTTGCTTTTGTTTCCACAGGAAATGAGAGGCTGTGAATTCATTCTGAATTAAGAAAAATTAGGTTTGATCAAGGAAAACCACCTGAGAAATCTCCAGTAGGAACAGATGGCCCAGATGTCTGAGTTCTACATCCAGAACACATTCAAGTCTGCTGCCTGAGATGATCAAGACTCACAGGATACTCCAGTCAGGACTCTAACATAATTCTAAATTTTCTTTAGGTTCCCATAAGATTATCAGTGCCCCCAACCAGCAGGAAGTCACCTGAAATACTATGCCCACATTCCCAAAAAATGGACTAGTGGTGTGGGACAATTATCTATATTCTGTCAATTATATTTTAAATAAATGCTGATTGGCCAGTAGCCAGGCAGAAAGTATAGGCAGGACAACCAAAGAGGGAAGTAGAGGCAGGGCAATGAGAACAAGAGAATTCTCAGAAGAGAGAAGCTCTCTCTGCTGTCCTGCCCAGACATGGAAGAAGAAAAATGTGATCTGCCCCATTAACAAAGGTACTGAGCCATGTGGCTAACATGGATAAGAATAATAAGTTAATATAAGCTTCAAGAGCTAATAAGAAGCCTTAGCTAATGGGCCAATCAGTTTATAAGTAATATAGACCTCTGTATGATTTCTTTGGAACTTAAAGACTACGAGAACCAGGCAAGACAGAAAACTCAGTCAACATAATACAGTGAAGACTTTGCATTGTACATCGTGCAGTACATGCAAAGAATTTCCTTT
>NC_022030.1:28447862-28463693 GCF_000317375.1 Microtus ochrogaster
AAAAAAAAAAGAATGTGGGAGCAGAGAAAATGTAGAGCTCAATATAAACAGAGAAAAAAAGATGATTATCATTATATTTTCTTAAAAATTCGAGAAAGAATGTGCTACTCTGAGTGATTTTTTAAATCATCTAATTAGACATTTATTTTTGAGCATTTGATTAATAAATCTTACAAAACCGTAAAAAAAAATATTTCACATGTTTCACTGTTCTTTTCATGCATGCTAATTTCTTTTCTGGAATTCTTTATGTTATTTTGACAGTGAATTTTGTTTAGTGCCCATTACTAAGTATGTGTTACCTTACACTGAATCTTCAGTGTTACTTTTTGGTTCTATTATTCCAATATCAGTGTTCTTCTTAAAAAAAAAAAAAGCTGTTCCTCTTAAAACAGGGAGCACAGGACAGACACACATGGCAGAACAAACACAGACACGACATGGCGGCTCCCACGTGGGTCCACTTTAATGGGGGAGGGGAACACAAGAGGGCGGGGAGGCGTGCAGAACACAGGAGGAAAGGCAAACAAGAGAGAGAGCCTCATGTGGCTCTGCCTTTTAAACGGGGAGCACAAGGGTGTCTAGGGTGCGCACAGGTATCCATAGTCCAGGAGGAGTCTGGGAGTTGTAGTTTCCAAAGGAACAACAATCAGTATGCATCCCTGTCCTGCTTCACAGTCCTCTTCTATCATTTTAGTCCTTAATATTTCTGAGGTAAATATGTTCTACTCATATTTTTCTATAGCACATATATGAAAAACTCTTCATTTGTTCTAAGTATTTGCAGTTCAAAATTGGTTTCATGATTCATCACATGGAAAGTTTAAAAGCAATACTTATTCATAGCATTTTATTTAAAAAAAACATTTCTTTGTTCTTACTCATTAAGAGGTAGCAGCTATCAAAGTCACTCCATAGTCAGTTAATCCTCATTGCTTCTAATTCTGTTCTGCAAAGATAGAAATATAAATCAGGTTTGCAGTGAATTGAGGAACATGCAAAATTGATCAGATTACTTGTTTTATGTTAAGTTTATCAGGGCAGCCACAAATGTATCTTCAAATTGAAGTCCCCAGCATTTCTCAAGAAATGGAAGAAAGACAGATCATAACCTGTGTGTTATTTTTAGCAGAAAGAACACATTTTATTGAATTACTTGATTTTATACCTTAATTTTAATAATATGGGGAGAAGGCACCAAGTTGTAGTTCGATGGCTAATTTTTTTTTTTATCCCTTTTTGGCTAATAGGCATAAAACCTTGGGTGCAATTCACATAACCAAATAGCATGACATGGTGCTACACAACTGTAATTGTAGTACTCAGGAATCGTGACAGGAGGATCCCAAGATCAAGAACATCCACAGCTACATACAACTAGTAGCATGAGTTCCAAGACAACTTCGGCAAACACAGGACCTGTCTATTCTTTGGAATTTTGTTGGTTTACACAGGCATTTTCATGCTTAATTTTGTTATTAATTTATCTATTATCAGCTTAAAAGCCAGTAAATAACATAAAAAATAATCAGTTTTAATATCCATAAAAAAGATCTCAGAATATTCTTCAAAAGGTATGTGATATATTAAATAGAATATGTGATCCTTTAGGAAAAATTTTGATCATTACTTAGACACCAAATTTGTGAAAAGTAAGATCAGCTTGGATTATACCAATCTTTGTGACACAAATATATTAATGATTTTACAAAGCTTCAGTTTTTTTATTAGAAAACAAGAAATGTAATAGCATAAAATATTATTAAGCAAGTGAACAAAAGATCAATGTTAATAAATATTCTAGTTGTATTCCAGTAGCTTTTGGGGGGGAAAAGACTGCTCTTGGGACAAGAACGCAGAATGAGGAATTAATTTGAAAAGATTCCATCGCTAATGCAAATATGTACCATCAGAATCTGTTTCGTTTTTGTTGTGAATTTCTCCATGGAGTAGCATTTAATACTTACAATAATTAAAATACCCTCAGCACATCCCAGTGGGCATATGTATCCAGTGTGAAAAGAGAAAGTGCATATTTCTTCTAGATAATATAGTGGTCATATTTGCAATTATATGACGTGAGAAAGATTTCTGCCTTACATCTGATTTAATGCATTGTACCTAAGGGGGAAAAAGTTTTGTTTATTTTCCTTTGATTTGTAACTTTTTCTGCCATATTTTCTTTAAAGGAGCTGTACATTATATATGAAAAATATATGTTTCTCATATTGCTAAGTAGACATGGTAACTGTGCCTTAAGAAACAAAAATGTATTTTAAAATTAATTTAAGTGTGACCAAATAAATTGCAACAAAATTTCTTTAGCAGTTTTACTACAATGGAATCCTTGAGTAGATATAAAATCTATAAATATTGCATGTGATATTTGAATTTCTCAAATAAAATTTTGTTTTATTTTAACAACTTTTTAGAAAATATTCCACTAATAACACCAAGTTAACTAATTAATGTAACTTTTCCCACATTTCTGCTTGAAATAAATCCCTCAGCATTACATGCAAAGCTCCAGACAAGGCTTGTCCTATTTGAACTTTTCCTTTTCTGAGTGAGTAGTTTATTTTTCCAAAAGCATAGAGATCTCCAGGGAACAACATTCTTCACTTGATAATCAATAATTTAATTTTCTGGAGGAATATCACATTTTATGTAGAATTTAGTAGCATATACTTTATTTTCTTTTAAATATTTATTTAAAAATTTATGTATAGTGTTTGCATAAATGCATGTATGTGTAGCATACGTGGAAGTGATATTTCACTGAAGCTGGAAGAGGGCATCATAGCCTGTGTAACTGTAGTGATACACAGCATAACACATGGTAGTAAGCTATCATATGGGTTCTGGGAAATAAACCCAGATCCTCTATTAGAGAGTGAATCCTCTTTAATGCTGAGACAACTCTACATATATCCTTTATTGGGATATTTTTAATTAATGTAGTTTAATTTGAAATTAGAATGTATTTGTAATACTGTCTGTAATTCCCATTTATATGAATCTCGTAATGTACAAATTATGAACTAATGTTAACTTATTTCATTTACCTATGGATATTTGACTTGGCAGAGTAAATTTGTTGCATGCAGAGACAAACATCATGCACACACACAGCACACCTACATGCACACACAGACACATACAACATATACACAACACACACAACATAGACAAACACATACACACTCATGTTCGCCTTTGCATATTACAATTTAGGGCTGAAAATGAAATTGATTATGGCTTTGCTTATAATGAAGCCTCCATCCTAAATACGTGTTCTTTTCTGGAGTTGGCTACCAAAGATGAGACTAAGAACTTTCTTTGCAGTTGTGATGGCACTGTGGCAAGAAAAGTTGAGAGGGACCAAAGGGTCTGATCAGTCTGCTAAGGACACTTTCTCTTTTGCTATCTTGCTGTCTGCCTCTACCTTGCAATTCTTCTACAATTCATTTGTTAAATGCTGGAAGTCACTCTACAGGCTACCACTACTGCAGCAAGTATCCTACTTCCTAAAATCCATTCAATTTGTGTAAGCCATCACCTCTGATTCCTGTTCTTGACGAACATACTACAGTCACCGATAACTTTATTAAAGTTAGAATAAGAAGAACTTGCCTTGCCAGTTTTCTTATCACTAATGGCTTTCTGTATTGAAACCAAGTTATATCACAGTTCCTCTTTTTCTGCAAAACTTTATTCAGTTTGCATTTAATTATGCAATTCATTTTCCTAAAATCATATTTTTTCATTATAAGTGAAGAGGTTTGAATATCACACTGAAACTGGCCTGGATGTACTCATGGTCAAAAATAGACATCTCCTACAGTGTAAAACTCTCTCCTTGATATCATTGAAGGTCTATTCCTGAGGCAAACTCACTCCCTCTCTCTATAAGACCTCATATAGAATAGAGTTTAAAATATGTTTATCCATATGTTATAACTTATTGTAACAACATTCTTCTTACAACCACTGGCTTTGATGTATGAAATTAGTAAGAATGGGAAAGAAAATGCTGCATCAGTTCCTCTCGATACACATTTCAGGACTAAAGACTTTTCTCGAATCCATCATAGCCTGGCTCAGTAACTGCCAGCATGCACATGGGGCATGACAGAAGAAATAAAACAAAGCAAAACTAAACAAAATACCTGTCCCCAGTGAGTGAGGAACTATAGCAAAACATGGAAATGTACAAATTTATCTGTTTTAAGTTTTATGCAACATGAGAATTCTCACCAGGAACTGGGCATGAGCAAATGGGGAAACCTGTAGATTTTGCATCAGATGATGAAAGACAGACAACTGTAGGGAAGTATGTCTGTATAACGGAGTATATCTAATAATGATAAAGGAGAAAATATAGAAATCTCTTTTCTTTGTCCCCTAGTCCTCCAGTACAGCGATGTTACTCTTCCTGAGTGGTGAAAGACTTTTAAAGCCCGAAGCTTAGCATGTGCTCCAGAGTAAAGGGAGAAAGGAATTCTGCTAATGAATTTTCTATTTTTCACATTATTGCTTCATGGAGCTGGGGAAGTAGAATGTGACTGTGACTTTCTGCTGGATCCTGATCTTTCAACTGTCAAGGCAATATTTACTGAGATAACACATACTCAAGATAAATATCATGCGCCTGTTAGAGGAACGGTTCAGATATTCTTATAATAACTCTAGAAAAATTTTAAGGTTTCTGTTTTCCCTATGAAAGTTCAATCATATTAGGTTCTGAAATAACCAGTTACAGAAAGATTGG
This sequence comes from Microtus ochrogaster, assembly GCF_000317375.1. Classification (NCBI taxonomy): domain Eukaryota; kingdom Metazoa; phylum Chordata; class Mammalia; order Rodentia; family Cricetidae; genus Microtus; species Microtus ochrogaster. The sequence continues at coordinate 28,452,634 of NC_022030.1, forward strand.
CATTAAACACATGTAAATGGTAAATGTATTGGCATAACAGAAATATAGGAAATATACACTAAGCATAAGACAAAAGAAGAGCCTGGTTGAACAAATGTAAATCCTGTTTGTTCCAGAGAAAGGATAGGATCCTGATTCTTTTTTTTTATTTATTTATTAAAGATTTCTGTCTCTTCCTCGCCACTGCCTCCCATTTCCCTCCCCCTCCCTCAATTAAGTCCCCCCCCTCAGCCTGAAGAGCAATCAGGGTTCCCTGCCCTGTGGGAAGTCCAAGGAACCCCCACCTCCATCCAGGTCTAGTAAGGTGAGCATCCAAACTGCCTAGGCTCCCACAAAGCCAGTACGTGCAGTAGGATCAAAAACCCATTGCCATTGTTCTTGAGTTCTCAGTAGTCCTCATTGTCCACTATGTTCAGAGAGTCCGTTTTTTTTGTTTGCTTCTTCGTTTAATTTTCTTTTTTGTTTGAATATTTCATATACATGTGATGTGGGTTACTTTTTGCATATTTTTTTCCCTTTTTTTAATTTTTTTTAATTTATTTATTTATTAAGGATTTCTGCCTCCTCCCCGCTACCGCCTCCCATTTCCCTCCCCCTCCCTCGATCAAGTCCCTCTCCCTCATCTGCTTGAAGAGCAATCAGGGTTCCCTGAGACAATGGGGATGATCTTTCGGGAATTCACCAAGACCAGCTAGCCTGGGTCTGAAAAAGCATGGGATAAAACCGGACTTACATAGCAGACAATGAGGACTACTGAGAACTCAAGAACAATGGCAATGGGTTTTTGATCCTACTGCACATACTGGCTTTGGGGGAGCCTAGGCAGTTTGGATGCTCAACTTACTAAACCTGGATGGAGGTGGGCGGTCCTTGGACTTCCCAGAGAGTCCGGTTTTATCCCAGGCTTTTTCAGACCCAGGCCAGCTGGCCTTGGTGAGTTCCCAATAGAACATCCCCATTGTCTCAGTGTGTGGGTGCACCCCTTGCGGTCCTGAGTTCCTTGCTCGTGCTCTCTCTCCTGCTCCTGATTTGGACCTTGAGATTTCAGTCTGGTGTCTCTGTCTCCTTTCATTGCCTGATAAAGGTTAATATTCAGGAGGATGCCTATATGGTTTTCTTTGGGTTCTCCTTATTTAGCTTCGCTAGGAGTCCGAACACACTGAACCTGATAGAAGAGAAAGTGGGACGTACTTTACAACACATGGGCACAGGAGACCACTTCCTACGTATAACCCCAGCAGCACAGACATTAAGGACCTCATTGAATAAATGGGGCCTCCTGAGACTGAGAAGCTTCTGTAAAGCAAGGGACACTGTCGCTAAGACACAAAGGCAACCCACTGACTGGGAGAAGATCTTCACCAACCCCGCAACTGAAAAAGGTCTGATCTCCAAAATATATAAAGATCTCAAGAAACTAGACCGTAAAAGGCTAATCAACCCAATTATAAAATGGGGCACTGAGCTGAACAGAGAATTCTCAACAGAAGAAGTTCAAATGGCCAAAAGACACTTAAGGTCATGCTCAACTTCCTTAGCCATCAGGGAAATGCAAATCAAGGATCCTGATTCTTATGAGCTGGTAAGGGCACTGTGGAAGAGTGCAGTGAAAGCAGCAAATGGAATTATCTATTTAGCAGATCATTTCTGCTAGACAGCAGACAACATAGAGCTACTTGTAGTCATCACTGTCTGGACCCCATATCAGACCTACAATCTTCCTGTGACAATATCTCTCCAGACAGAGAGAGGGTTATTAGATAGAAGCACCTCTGCTTGTTTATTAGACGTGAATTGCTTTTACAAAGCATGTCTCAAAAAATGCTAAAGAATAATAATATGGTCTATTTGCTCTTTCTAAGAGTAATAAAAGCACAGTCCTCGGGGATATTGTGATAAAAATAGAAAGGGGTCATTTTTATTGTGCAGCTATTCTCTGTAGTTTTCATTCAATTACATAAAATAATTAGTTAACTTCTGTATCACCAGGAATCAATCTCTCTAACTTTCACCCTTAATATTTGCCTATTTATGCATATTATGCTGGTTTGCTCATTTCAATTCCTTTGGTTGAAATTTAGAGTTTACTGTACTTTATGAGTGAGTTAGTACAATGCAATATGGGCAGAAAGGAAAACAAAGTTACCAAGGAGTAAATTTCAACAGTTTCATAGGTTACAACATTGCTTTAAAAAAGGAAAAAAAATGAACTGAAGTATATTTATGTTTCCCAGGTTTTTTTATATTCATTCTAAGTAAGTTAAGTAAATCATAAGAAAATGTACATTAAAAATAAGAAAAATCTTTAAATTTACCTAATCATCATTATTTAAAGATTAAGACATTAAACATCCTTGCTTCTTTTAACAGACTGGTACCAAGTTTATTATTGTTACAAGTTTGACACATGTTGTGGTCACATACAATCAATTAGGTTTCAAAAGCATAAAACAGAATAGAGAGTAAATACTACATATACAGACATATCTGAGATTGACAGAACAGGCTAAAGGTCAATTCATTTAATTTAATAGATCATTAAAATCTATTGCAACAATATTAACATTATTCCTTTAAGAGTAAGGAAAGAGGACAGATTGGGCTAAATTGAGTGTTTGAAGTGAAATCCAATTACATTTTACAATATCAGACAAATGGGACACATCTGTGAGGGTGATTTTGCTTCTCAGTCATTAGAAACCGTAGTCTTCTTGGAACACTGAAGTGCTCAACTGTTTTGTTGTTTCAGTTGCTTTTCTGGATCCTCTTGCTTAGAGAGAATAGAAGTCATAATGGGAACTTACCAAAGTCATAATTCACAACTTGCTTTCTCAGCAGACTGTCTAGGTGTGAGAGATAGATTTGAAAAATAAATGTATACTCTTGTCATCACAAGTTAGTTTTAGTTGCTGAACCTGAGGCTTTTGTATCCCATACATTGCATGATGTAGAGTTAGGGTGGCCTTTAGCTCTCTTACACCGTATAATGACTTTTTCTTGTTAAATGATACCGGCCCCAAACTTCTTAATGACTCACAAGGGTCATTTTTAATAACAGTATTTGTCTCCTCTTCTCAACTTCAGCAAGAGAGGCGTAAGGCATCTCACATGCTGGGTATGTTTGAGAAGTCACAGACTTTACCTGAAAGAGTCTGGTAGAAAAATCAACATCAGTTTCTTTGGGAGAAATTAAGGAAGGTGGGGAGTAGTCCTTTACAGTGTGAAGATACTTAACTTTGATAGAACCACTATCATCTGTGACTTTTATTTATTTATTTATTTATTTATTTATTTATTTATTTATTAAAGATTTCTGTCTCTTCCTTGCCACCGCCTCCCATTTCCCTCCCCCTTCCCCAATTAAGTCCCCCCCCTCAGCCCAAAAAGCAATCAGGGTTCCCTGTCCTGTGGGAAGTCCAAGGAACCCCCACCTCCATCCAGGTCTAGTAAGGTGAGCATCCAAACTGCCTAGGCTCCCACAAAGCCAGTATGTGCAGTAGGATCAGAAACCCATTGCCATTGTTCTTGAGTTCTCAGTAGTCCTCATTGTCCGCTATGTTCAGAGAGTCCAGTTTTTCATCTGTGACTTTTTAATGTACTTAGCAGATCCCATCTCAGGAAACCCTCATTGCCCTGTCAGCTAACTCAAACAATAAACAATCAACTGTCTCAAAAGATTATTGAAAATTTTATTACCTATGTCCTTTGTGCTGAAGAAAAAAGTAAGGAGCGAGAAGTCAGGAAGATGATCTTTCTTCAAGTCTATATATTCAGCCTCCATTGAAGGCAACTATCAATAGCTCACTGTTTTCAGTACATCCTTATCAATGGGAGGGGAATCATGCCCTATTTCAAAACCCGGATCCTAGAGGCTAACTTACTACATGCAATTTGCTAGACCACCATAAATTTTAACTATATCCCATGACTGATCTTAATACTCACAAAGAAATTAAGCTTTTGTTCCACATTAAAGAAACTTCTCAATGGAAAAAAAATGAAGACTATCACAGGAAGTAATAACTAGTAAAAGTACAGAGAGAACAGGTTCTTGGGGATTCAGCCCCAGTAAATATATCTCCAATCCAACTCCTGCACTGATGGCTAAGAGTACATCTTGGGAGAGGCACTAAAAGTTTGTAAAATCAGGGGGCCAGAGTGTCTTTTGTGTATTTGTATCTCCTGGAAAGGTCAGTGAATTTACATACATGATATCTCATAATACAGATTCTTAAACCAAATGTGAACAATGAAAACACCAACACACTTCCTAATGAGTAAGAGGGGGGAATCTTACAGGCATCTCTGTTTTTTAAAAGAAAGAGAATAAATCACTCCCACCAATGAGTCCCTTACTTTCTATCTAATACACAGACATCAGACTTTAAGTCATACATATACAAGCAAAACAAAACAGACATAGTAGGAGAGGGAGAAGGAGGGATGAATCTCACTATAGATATTTGAAAAAGGCCTAGAGAATATTATTTCATGTTTACTTAGCAAAGCATATGTGTGTGTGTGTAAATATGTGTCTATTATATTCATATATATGTGAAAACATGTTTTAAATAAAATTTTCCTGTTGGGACAACTCTAATCAATTAAAAATAAAAAAATAGCCAATTTATGGAATTAGCCTTTAAATAAACCAATACGTTAATGGATTAAGGGAATTTGCACAAGGTCTATATGAACAAGATGCCATCACATTGCTGAGTTAGCCATCGGTTCTAAGAAAGTAGTCAAGTTTATAGTAATTGTAGTGAATCTATTGTCACTCTCTAAGAAGGGTCAGGAGACCATTACTTGAAATTCTATCTATGCCTATCTTCCCTAAATAAATGCAAGAGATCGAACACTCTGTCATAGTGACAGTTGTGGGGGTGGCAACTGTATCAAATTTAATACCTTATAAAACAGGATAATCCAGTTTCACAGACAAGTATCATTTTCTGATATATGGAAAGCTTGGAAACTTAAAATAGAACATTAAAGTAAAAGAGAGACTGTTACAGTAATGAAAGAATAGAAGTGGAGAAGGGACTAAGAAAAAATAATAGAGTATGACTCAGGAATAATATATGTGTATAGAAATGTTGTAATTGTGTTTCTTTGTATGAATGAATGCATGATAGCTAAAATACCTTGTTTTGGTCTGAGCACTCAACTATTAGTTTCAGAACCTTGAATAACTGAGATTCTGTCTCTAGCCTCCACTGTTCACTGAGAATTAAAGATTATCTGATTATGTCTGAGAATAAAATTTTCTCTCAATACAAATTAACTGTTTAGAAGGTAGCTTGCCACTTTGTACACTTAGATAAACAATACTAGCAACTCCTCCTCTATGGCCTATTACCTCCCCAGACATGGATTTATTTGCATAGATTTATAATAAAACACATGATTTGTCTCTTGTGGTATAGGCAAGAGCAGTTGGTTCCCCCATAAAAGTCATGCCAAAATTTCAGTAGTAAAAGCATCTTTCCTGGAAGATGGATAATTTAAATCCTAGGGATCACAGCAGGAAAAAAACTACTGTTTCCCCTACCCGATCAGTGGTTTGGGTATCACTTTCCAGCAGTGTGGAAACCAAGAAGGAAGTAGGAAGGAACGTTCAAGTAGGTTTCCAGCTCCGTTCCCATGTTTCTCAAATGTTATTTATCTGTAATTGTGTGGACTTATCCCTTTCTTTTCTTCTATTCTAATTGCCTTTTGTCTGTCTATGTTCCACAGCTATGATTTATTTTCTTCTTCTGGTTCTGTAGTATAATGCAAGATCAGCTGTGTTGATGTCACTAGCAAAATTCTTTTCTTCTTCAGGGTATTAGATGACCTAGGTTTGTGTGTGTGTGTGTGTGTGTGTGTGTGTGTGTGTGTGTGTGTCTGTGTGTGTCTGTGTGTGTCTGTGTATGCGTGTGTGTGTGTGTGCTTCTCTACAAATCTTATTTTTTTTTATGTTTCTATGAAAAATATCATGAAGCCGGAAAGTAGAGGTGCATGCCTTTGATCCCAGCACTCAGGAGGCAGAGGCAAGCAGATCTCTGTGAGTTCAAGGCCAAGGCCAGCCTCTTATACAAGAGCTAGTTCCAGGACAGGCTCCAAAGGGACAGACAAACCCTGTCTTGGAAAATTAAAAAAAAAGTATCATGAATATTTTGTCAATATAGTATTTAATCTAGAGGTTGATTTTCATAATGTGATCCTTCTCATAATATTAGTTCTTTTAACCCATGAAAAAATGAGTCTTTTTCCACATTCTCTTGTCTTCCTTGATTTCTTTCTTCAGAGTTTAATAGTGCTTATTATTCATTATAGCAGGATAGCTCAGTTGATGAAAGTACTTTCTGGGAGCACTGTAAACCTGCATTTGATTCTCAGAATTCAAGAGCACAACTGGTGGAAGATGACAACCAACTTCTACAAGTTATCCAGTGATTACCATTGAATTTCTGTGGTTCCTGGGTGAAAACACCACGCACACACACACACACACACACACGCACGCACGCACGCACACACACACACACACACACAAACATACACACACACACACATTTTTTCAGCTACTATATGTGGGATTATTTCCATGTCTTCACTCTCTGTGTTATTTGTTATTTGTATATGGAATGGCTACTGTTTCGATTGGCTAATTTTTAGATCTTGATATTTTTCTGGAAAGTTCAGTTTTAGGAGTAATGTTGTGGGATGTTGAGTAGAATCTAGATGATCATATCATGTGCAAATGAGGACGGTTTGTTTTTATTTTCACATTTGTGTCAATTTTATTTCTTTCTCTTATATACTTTAATCAGTATATTTAATAGAAATATGAAGAAGAAAAAGCTTTTACTTTTACACCTTTTATTGAGATTTATTTGGTTTTTTTCCACTTAACATGATAGTGGTAGAGGATTTGTCATATATAATTTTTATTGTGTTTAGATATCTTTGCTCCATCCCTATTCTCTCCAAGAATGTTTTTCTGTGAAGGAATGCTATATTTAGACAGTTTTCTTTCCTGCATTTGTTGAGATGTTTGATAAATTTATGTTTTTAAGTTCAAATAAATGCTTATTACATTTATGATTTTGTCTGTCGTGAAGTATCCTTATATCTTTGTGGTAAAGATAAACTTGCTCATGGTGATTTATCTATTTAATGTAGTCCTGTATTAAGTTTGTAATAATTTTTTCAGTAATTTATTTTATGTATTTTAATCTGGAATAGCAACCTATAAGTTTTCTCTTATTGTTCTATTTTATATGTTCTACTTAGAGTAATAATCATTTTGTAAAATGTCTTTGGAGGTGTTTTATTTATTTATATTTTAAGACATAATTTGAGAAGCATTGACTGTAGTTCCTTTTTAATTTCTTTCTCTTTTAATAATTTATTTATTCATTTATTTTAGATCAAAACTGCAGTTTCCTCTCCCTCCTCTCCTTCCAGATCCTCCCCCATCCCACCCCTGTTCCCACCCCTTAAACCACTCCGCCTCTATTTTTGTTTAGGAAATGGCAGGTCTTTAATGAGTATGAAAAAAAACATGGCATGTCAAGTTGAAATGAGATTAATCAGCTCCCTTTCTTTAAAGGCTGGAAAAAGTAGCCCAGTATAAGGAGTAGGATCCCAAAAGCCTGGTAAAAGTCAGACACATGCCCTGTTCCCAATATTAGATCATCTTGTTAGATGGTGATATTACTGGAAGTTCCATATGATCATCTTGTTAGATGCTGAAAAGGCCTTTGACAAAATCCAGTACCCTTTCCTGATAAAAGTCTTGGAGAAATCAGAGATAAAAGAAACATACCTACACGTAATAAAAGCAATATATAGCAAGCTGATTGCCAACATCAAATTAAACGCAGAGAAAGTCAAAGCAATTCCACTAACATCAGGAACAAATCAAGGTTTTCCACTCCATAATCATTCAATGTAGTACTTGAAGTTCTAGTCCAAGCAGTAAGATAAGAAAATGAAAAAAAAAAATCAAGGGGATACAAATTGGAAAGGAGGAAGTCAAAAATCATTATTTGCAGATGATAAGTATGCATAAACGACCCCCAAAACTCTACCAGCAGACTCCTACACCTTTTGTCAAGTGGCTGGGTATAAGATTAACTCAAAAAATCAGTAGTCCTCCTTATTAAAATGATAAATGGTCTGAGAAAGAAATCATAGAATCAATACCCCTTATAATAGCCACAAGTAATATAAAATACCTTGGCATAAGTCTAATCAGGCAAGTATAAAAACTGTATTACAGAAACTTCAAGTCTTTGAAAAAATAAATTGAAGAATATATTAGATGGGAAGATCTCCCATGCTCATGGATATGTAGGACTGGCATAATAAAAATCACCATCTTAACAAAAGAAATCAACAGATTCAGTGCAATTCCCATTAAAATCCCAATGCAATTCTTTATAGATCTTGAAAGAACAAAACTCAACTTTATATGGAAAAAGTAAATGTAGTTATCTTTTAAAGTCTGATGTAATTCTGCTGTGAGTTCATCTAGAATTTTGGGGGACAGTGGGGAGTAAGGTCTTAGAGAGTACCTTGGAAGATGTGTATAAAGAATGTAAAAAAACAAAGATAAGGAAAAACTTTGGGATTTGCAAGTTCATGGTCATGATATAATCAAAGAAATCATTAACTCACAGTTTTCTACATCAGGCCTGCATGATATTTAAATTGTAAATAGTCACTTATAAGCTGAAGAAGGAGTCATGGAGTGCTACCCCTCCCCCACTGAACTGTTAGCTACTAATGAATTCTGAAAGAAAACGAGCTACTCTATCCAGTTTCATATCCTTTGGTGAGCCCACCAAGCTCCAATGAATAGTTTCAAATCCATTGCAAGACAGATAGCCCTAGTTACACTCAATGAACCACAAGACAAACAAAAAGAGGTGAACTAAAAAAAGAGGCCAGTAGAGAGAAGGATGATCTGGAGGCTATAGAGGATTTGTCTTTGAATGAGCAGATACCTTAAGGGCATTTATGAAATTGTCAAAACTGGATTTAATTATTAATAAAAATAGTAACAACAAAACAAGTACCAACAATCTAAATTACTTAGTCTTCTTATCTTGCTTTGTGATGATGGAGCACACCTTTAATCTTAGCACCGATCAGGTAGAGGCAAAACAGATCATTTAGTCAGAAGCCAGCCTGGTACAGATTTAGTTTCTGAACAACCAGAGATATACAGAGAAACCCTGTTTCCAAAGAAAGAATAAAAATAAAATAAGTAACAATAAAAATCTTGATCTTTTATTTTCTATTTTTGTAGTTGTTTTTAATTTAGTAGAATTTAAAAAAAAAAAATCAACCCAAGTTTCCAATCCTTCCCCTCCTCGCATTCCCTCCACAAACACTCCCACCCCACCCCATCTAAGAGAGGGTAAGGCACATTGCTTTGTGGATGATCCAAGGCCCTCCCTACTATATCTAGGCTGATCATGGTATAGATCCAAAGAGAATAGGATCCCATAAAGCCATCACGTGCAGTGGGGATAAATCCTGGAGTCACCACTAGTGGCCCCACAGTAAACCCTAGCCATGTAACTGTCAACCACATTCAGAGGGACTAATTTTGTCCTATGCTTGTTCCATCCCAGTCTGGCTGGAGTTGGTAAGCTCCTATTAGCTCAGATTAACTGTTTCAGTGGATGAACCTATCATGGTCTTGACCTCTTTGCTCATATTCTCATTCTTTCCACTCTTCAACTGGACTTTGAAAACTCAGTCCAGTGCTCTGATGTGGGTCTCTGCCTGTTTCCATCAGTTGCTGGATGAAGGTTCTATGGTAATATTTAAAATAATCATCAGTCTGATTACAGGGTGCAAACTCTCACTTAAAATTCAGGTTGGAGAAAATAAATTCATTGCACATTTAAAAATAATATTTAAATATTTACCATGCAGTAACATGCTTAGAAACTTGATCTTCTGAATAAAAAAAATGAATGTAATATATAAAATTGATATCAGAATATTTCACAAATGATGTATTAAATAGATCTGTTCAAGTGAAATTTGATATGACTGAGCTATCCTGTGCTTTTTTTAAGGTGTAGTTCTAAGGATGTGTGGGGGAAAAAGGCACCAAAGAGATTTAGGCAGTGAGCAAGGGTTCATGTTAAGGTCACATATACTAAATTTCCACAGGTAGATTGAAATGAAATGCTGATGTTTGATGCTCCACAGAAGCTGCAAGTTGGTCAATAATTCAAATGGAGGACAAAATACATGTTTACACACTGGAAGCCATCTGGTGTCTAAACAAGAAAGGGATTCCAGTTTCCTAAAATCTCATTATTCTTTAGAAATTACTCATAGACACAGCACAACCATTATTTTAAAAGGTTCTGCTGCTCACTTCTTTTGCTTTTCTTATCATAGGCACAGTGGGGTTTATATTTAGAGGACATCTATATAGGTCCTTTCAGATATTCCGGCCAGGCACAATGGTTCTATCATGTAAAGAAGGAAATATCACTTTCAAATGACATTCCTTTTCAATTCCCAGAGAATCATTAAAGTACATTCAATGAATATATACATTTATAATATTTCAAGATACTATTTTGTTCATTTTGGCTATGTATTTCTAAACACCAAGTTGTCAGAAGAGGTCTTTAATAGGAGAGAGCCATGGAACTTCTGCAAAGAGAGATTATTTTCAGCTTCACTACTGTTACTGAAGATAATTCCATTTCCATTAAGCTCCCAGGGTATGTGTTTAGCAATTGTGACACCATTGAAAATTTAATTAAATAATCTAAATACATTTACTAAAGATTCAGATGAAAAAATTTAGTTCTAGTTGTTTTCTCCCAACTGATTAATTTATTCTGGATTTTACTTTTTCTTTTTATTTAATTGAAAGTCAATAACCTGAAATTAAAAAAAAGACATATTCACTTGATATTGTATTAAAACTGTACAGCTTGATTAATTGCAAAATTAACTAGGATGTGTATTTAATATTTCTCTTAGGTTCAGATATATTGTGATACATATCAAAATATGTTTAAAAATGTATA
>NC_022030.1:28464143-28465580 GCF_000317375.1 Microtus ochrogaster
AAAAAAAAAGAAATTACCTTCACTCTAAACTCATTTTAAAAGAAATAATTAAAGTTAAAACCAGCAATAATGTTGGCTAATTTCCATTCATATCATTGTATATTTTAGCATCATACTTGGATTTGATTTTTATATTTTGACATTTTATTATTTTTGTCCTCTCAAACATGCCTGCATATCTTTGAACTAAATGTATGGGCTCTTAAGCCATACTTTAAACGATGAAGATTGAAGTACTTGCTTTTATCTAAAGAATACAGTATTCCAAGGTCTGAGGATTGTGTATGAGCTGGACTAAAAAGCAAGATCATATTTAAAATAGAATGATTGATAGAAGAAAAGAAACAAATATATTATTGTTTGTATTTCTGAAATTTATAAAAACAATGGTAAAATAATGATAATAAGATTTTGTAGCAAGTAAATAGAAGCCTAAGTGAGTGAGCTGAAATAAGCTCCTTACTATGTTACAATAAAACTTTATTCAACCTCTCTATGTCTCAGTGTTCTCTTATGAAAATTGTCATGGCTTTTATACCATATTGCTGCCTTTGTATTTGATATGTCTTATGGAATAGTGCCTTAGAAACAGTAAAAAAAAAAAAGATCTAAATAATCCATCATAAATATGAAGCAGAGTAGGATAATTGAAAACCACAACTAGCCCAGCTACATGTATTTCTTTCTTCTTAGATTATTTATTTATATGAACATCTATCTATCTATCTATCTATCTATCTATCTATCTATCTATCTATCTATCTGTCTATTATCTATCTATCTACAGTTTATATTAATAGAGATGGAGGAAATTTGATATTTTTCATATTGTTTCTTCAGTGAAAATAAGTTCTTTTCTCATATAATCATTCTGATAATAGTTGCCCTTTCATGTACTCATCCTGATGACTCACTACCTCTCCTACTGTGTGGAGCCACTCCCCTTCTAACTTTCATTAGAAAATGACAGGTTCTAAGAGATAGCAACCAAACATGAAAAAGTAAGTGTATAATAAGATGAAGCAAAACCTATCATATCAAAATTGGGCATAGCAACAGAATAGAAGAGTCACAAGTTAAGACACAAGATTTGGAGGCTCACTTGTTCTCACAGTCAGGAGACTGTTAAAAGTACTAAGCTAATAGTTACATATGTAGAGTAGTCAGATCTAAATCCTACTTGATAATAGAATTATTTGATTATGAGATATATAGTTTCTTTAGTTCATTATATAGTTTGGATATTTGTCTGCTATCAGATGTGGAATTAATATAAAACTTTTTTCCCGTTATGTAGTGTGCTGCTTTGTCCAGATTACAGTGTCCCTTGATTACAGAATCTTTTCAGTTTCATAAGGTCCTATTTATTGTTGACTTTAGTGCCTGTGCTAGAAGTGCTCTCGTCAGGATGTTGCCTCCTGTGTCAATGTGTTCAAG
>NC_022030.1:28466820-28478876 GCF_000317375.1 Microtus ochrogaster
TTTTTTTCTCAATTAAAATATAATAATAAAAAAAATTAGAAGAAAAAAAATCCAAGTGTCCATAGATGTGTGGGTTTATTTAAGGGTCTTCATTTCTATTCTATCAATGAACATGTGTGTTTGCATGCCAGTACTATGTGGTTTTTATTGCTGTAAGTCTGTAGCACAATTTGAAATCAGGTAAGGTGAGACATCTTGCAGAAAATTATCTCAAGCAAATATGTACATTATTCCATCTACTTATGTTGAAATGAACTTATCTTGTAAATCTATAATAATTAAGCTCTTTTACATAATAATTTTTTCCAATCAGCTATTTATTTGTTCTTTCAAAAGTATGGCCATATAACTTGTGTTAGGGCTACTGGTATCCAAAGCTTTAAGCCAATCGAATAGGTATGTTAAAACTTCTATAACCTGTATAAGACGAGATAGGTTAATTCTGAAAACAAGAGCTGACATTGATCTTATGTATAATAAATCTGTAGTAGAGGTCAGCCACTTATAGTGTGTTTTTATTAGTCATAAAGAATAGCAAGTATGAAGGTCATGTTGTAACATTTGCCTTATATTGCAGACATGATTTTCAATAGCCATTTTGTTCTAGATAGGCATCTGAAACAATACAGAGTAGTTTTTCAGTTTTCAAGTGGATGAGTTTTGTAAGATTAGTACTTTTCCTCCTCATATTTTAAAAAAGTGGACTGCCATTATTGTAAGATTTTAGATGAGTGGAAAATGATAGTTTACAAGATTACAGAGAAGAGGAAACATAACACTGGATTTGAATTCTCAATCTCCAGTAGAAAACTAAAATGTAGAGCTGAAATAGCTCCTAAAATAATAGGGAAAGTCATATTCAATTTAAAGGTATAAGAGAGAAAATTATGAAGACAATGTAGTGTAATAACATTTTAAAGTAGCTTAATATTCACTATTCATTGGTCGTTACATTATTTCATGCTGGGAAGTAATTGGATGACAGACACTATTAAGTCAAAGTAAGTCAAGGAAGATGGAGTACAGAAATAACAGTGTGGCCTACTTCTCATGAGTTTGGTTCCAATTAGAGTTTTGAAATATAGTTATTTTTCTTTTCAAAAACGTTTAATTCTCTTTTTTTTAGTTGCATGCATGTGTGACTGTGTTTATGGGAAGCATGCAGGTGCTCCTGAAGGCTGAGAAATGGTGACAGGTTCCCTGTAACTGGAGTTTTCTAGACAGTTGGAGTCTCACTATCTGGTTACTAGGAAAAGGACCTACCTGCTCTGCCAAAGCAACAAGTGTTATTCCCCCACTCAACTGTCTCCAGTCATTTTTTCACTCTTTTATGGCTAAAATATGTTCTCATTGTTCAATGCCCTACTTTAGCTCTGTTGGTATGTAGATGATTTTCAGCTTTTTTAATTTTTGAATCAGTAATTTGAAAAACACAGGAAGTCAAATTAAGTATAGAGGCAATCTGTATACACACTGCAATCAGTAAAATAAAATATTTCAGGTTTTGTTTAAAAGCTGTGATAAATTTCTAGTAGATTCAATATTTGAGAAATTGTGTTTTAGAAACAGTACAATTGATTTAGTAATAGCTAGAAGTATAAAGTTTGAAAATAGAAAATTTACTGATTAGATGATAAAGTAAAATTGGAGAAGAAAGGATGCTTTTTAAATTTTGCTAAGTAGCTCACAGATCAATGAAATGTTGCGTGACTAAGAAGAGTATTTTAGAATATAGGATCAGGAAGTCGTGAGATATACGCCCTCTTCCCCACAGTAGCACTGTAGGAAAAGTAAACTCATGAAACATTATCTGGCACAGCCATATCTTATGGGAATGACAAAAGTCAAAAGAGAACACAGTTGTTTGACAAAGATCCAGCAAAGCTGAGTCACATGATGGCTACCCTACCACATATGGTTTATATCTCCACCTGTTGTTTACTTGGGAGACTTAATATTTGTATAATTGGAAAGCATTGTAATGATGGAAATTTTCTGTATTATTATTTTTTTCCTTTCTTGTTATTTTTTAAAAAGAAAACAAACTATCTTTTTTTCATTTTACATACCAATCCCAGTTCCCACCCCCTCCCCTCCTCTCATTCCTTCCACCTACCTCTCCCCATCCCATCCCCATCCACTCTTCAGAGAGGGTAAGACACATTGCTTTATGGAAGGTCCAAGGCCCTCTCTGCTATATCTAGACTGAGCAAGGTATACATCCAAAGAGAATAGGTTCCAAAAAAGCCAGTACAGGCAGTAAGGATAAATCCTGGTGCCACTGCTAGTGGCCCAACATTCTACCCCAGCCATTCAATTGTCAACCACATTCAGAGGGACTTAGTTTGGACCTATGCCGTTTCCTTTCCTGTCCGACTGGAGTTGGTGAGAGTCTATTAGTCAGGTAAACTGTTTCGGTGGGTATTTCTCTCATTGTCTTGACCTCTGCACTCACACCTCACTTCTCCCACTCTACAACTATCAATGATTGGCGGGCAACTTTAGATAAAAAACACAAATTTAGATGATAAACAATGGGCATAAGTTCTTATTAGTTGGTGATTTCCATGTTGAAACCAAGTCTTTAGATACGACATTCAAGCTATAAACAATCAAGTTCAACATAAAATCCATAATAAATAGAATTGAGAGCTACCTATAATTCTATATGACAAATAAAGGGTACATATTGTTCTCAGAAGCCTAATATAAATTATGTATCAGGCCTCAGCATAATTTGTTGACCAGTGATTATTTTTACCTTATTTGATGTTTTATGGAACTTTCTTCTGAAATTATTTTTAGATATCTTTTAGTGCTTTAAACAGAAAGTTTCTTTTATCTGACAAGATGTTAAAGTCTTTTTAGAATTTAGAAATTCAATGAATTTGGACACCTAATCTGTACACTGACTTAGCATGTTACTTTGTATTGGCAAGGCTGAGAGATGCAATATATCAGAAGTCATGATATGAATTATTTCTCTAAAAACATGGATGATTTTATATTTAGTTAATATTAATATTTTTAAACTGAAAATTTCCTACCTTACTTCACATATTTTCACTCTCACCATTTTTGTTTTTATGTTGCTGTAGTTAACAGTGATGGTAACACTTGCCAGCTGATAACCCATTAGTATTCATTTTTATGCCAAAGGACAGAAAGAAAATATCTATATAGTTAAGATCTCCTGGGTGAACTTGGAAGGGGACTAGAAGGGAGAGAACGGGGGATGGGAAAATGAAGATTTCAGATGGTTAATTTGGGAGAAGGATGAAGAGGAAGAGCAATGATAGTGATATCTTCTTAGAGGGAGCAATTATGTGGTTAGAAAGAAACCAAGTGCTAGGAAATTCCCAGGACTCCTAGCAACTGGACTTCTCTTGTAATCAGATTAGTTTCAACCATAATTTTCATCCTAGAACCTACATCCAGTGCTATGGGCCACAGATTTATACAGTGAGAGCTCAGTGAGTACTTCGAGTACTTCAGAGGTCAACCCATCAGAGATGCATATCTCATGGAGGATAGACCTTATGTAGCAAGGCTATAAGGGACACTGTTACCAAAGATACACCTCTGATAGAGATGTCCTATTTAGCTGGGCAATAAGGTACATTCCCTTCTGAACTTGTTAGCTGTCCTCATTGCAGACTTCTTGTGTAAAGACCTCTTCCCCTCGCATTGAAGCTTGGAAATTCTTCCCATAGCACTACAGTGTTTTATTTTCTGGGCACAACTTCCCCTAGCATTGGCATATTGGATGACTTTCCCCAGCAATGCTTGATTCTGACAAGAAAAGAATCAGAGTCAATACCCTTGTTCTCTCACACAGATCCTTGTATAAATTTAGAAGTCTTTTCCCCTGTAATTATCTTCCTTGGCAGACAGTTGGTCAGTGTTGTTCAGGCTAAGGGACCTCATTTGAGACAGTCACAAACATCCAAGGATAAGAATTACAACATGTCTAAAGTTGGTGAACCATAGCTCTCAGACAGATACAGAGTAAAAGCATCCTGGATTCACTTGGCCAGCAGACAGGAAAGTGCTGTTCCAAGATAACCCCACATTAATCCTAAAGCATCCCTATTCTTTGTTTGCCAGTCTGTTAAGTAAAGACCTATGTCTCAAAGTTTATCTTACTGTATCCCCTGCCCTCTGACCACAGTCTCACCTCTATAACATTGGACCCTTATGTTACTATGGCATGGCTCTATCTTTATTACTTAGCCTAGGAACGTGTTTCTGACCAATGAAAGCTATTCTTGTAACTCTTTGTTTTGCTTCACTTCTGGGCAATAAAAGGATTTTGGGAGACTAAAAAAAAAAAGAAGTAGTAACTAAAGGGAGAAGGTGACAGAAATTAGCAGAAATGTAAAAGGATAAGAATGTAGAAAAAAAGAAGTAGGAAAATGAAGAAGATGATGGTAGAAGAAGTTAGGAGGAATTACAAGTAGGATAGGATTATTAGAGTAAAATAGAAACAGCACAATAAATAACATGACCATCAGATTTTGTGTCAAGTTATTATAAAATCTTTTAACCTTTTCCTTCACTCTTGAGGAGCATTTCACCTTTGGAACACTGGGTAGGGACTAGAACCAGTCTCTTAACCCATACAATCCAGTAACTGATGGAAGTAGATGCAGTGATCTACAGCCAAGCACTGGGCTGAACTCCTGGAGTAGTTGAAGAGAAGAAGTAGGGAATCATATGAGCAAGGAGTAATCAAGATCATGATTGGGTAAACCACTGAGACAGCTGACCCAAGCAAGCGGCAGCTTACAGACTCTACTGATATCTGGCAATCCTGCATGGGACTGAACTAAGTCCTCTAAATGAGGATGACAGTTATGTGGCTTGATCTGTTGGTGCTGGCAAAAGGACCAGGACTTATTCTGGGTGTATAAATTGGCTTTTTGGAGCCCATTCCCTATGTTGGGATATCTTGCTCAGCCTTGATATGGGGAAAAGGGTTTGGTTCTGCCTCAACTTAGCATACCAGACTTTTTTGATTCCCCAAGGGAGGCCTTACCTCCTCTGAGGAGTGAATAAAGGACTGGCGAAGCAGAAGTTGTGGAGTGGGAGAAGAGGATGGAAGGGGAACCGGGGTTAGTATGTAAAAATTTATATAAAAAAGAAATACAGGTTGATAATCATCCATATTTATCATACTTAGTTAGTTATGTTATTAGTTTTTTAGATACACAAAGATATACTCCATATAGATAGATAATCTTCAAACCCTTCAAAGACCTATTGAACATGACATTTAAATGTTTTAATAACTTAGAATTCTGTTGACATGAGACACAACTGCTTTTGGCAGCACCAATCTACTCCTGAGAGTATGAAGGGCACCAAAGACACTCCATATATACCATTTTCCTCCTGAACTATTGTGCAAAAAAAAAAAAAAACTGCCCTTGCCTCAACTGCTGACAGTAAGCACACTGTCCAATCCAAACAGGATACAAGAAAAAGCAACTGCTGAATATTGCCAAGACAGAATAGGACAGTCTTTCAAATTTTCCTGCTTCTGAAAATAATTTGTCATTTTCAGAAATGATCAGATATTCTAGGCTTATAGCCAAAGTTGGATGTGCCAACATTACAGAGAAACATTGAGAAAGGCAGCAGACTCCATCTGTAATTTCTTGTACCTTTTGGAAGTCACTTGTTTATATTTCCTGCTTATGGTAATGCTATTTTCCTACTCAGGTTTTTTGATGGGGTTGAAGACTAGATAGTTACAGTCCTCTTGTATCTTAGCTAAAGGTGTATTAGGTACAAGACTTGGACTCTTCAGGATAGGACAGCTATTAGAGTATTTCTTATAATGATCATGCAAAATGTGTTTTCTGCTTGATGCTGTTCTTGTTGATTGCAGTTTAATTTTTTGTGTGTTACTACCTTTTATATCTTATGGACAATACTTGATAGTTCTTATAGTACACAGTGTATGTTAGGAGTAGAACCTTATTAATTAGAAAAAAAGGAAAATTCAATTAGCCAATGATATTTGGTGTTTACTTGCCTGATGGACATGATTTTCTCTGAGCAGATGATTAGATAAAACTGAGGAGACGGTCCTGTACTCTCTCCTTTGGTGTGGTCAGATCTGGAGCAAATGGCAAAGAAGCGACTTGCCATTGGTGCTCTTCACCCTTGGGCATAGCTGATGAATAAAACCAGCTAGATTAGCAGCAGCATCTGCTTTGTTCTATATTCGTGAGTTTGTCTTTTCATTATACTCCTTAATAAATTGGTAAATAGACTTTTATGAGTTCACACTTCATAACTTTTATGATGAGCCATAGGCATAAACTATTTTAAAATAAATGAATATGAAAATTACATTAGCATTTTTGGTAACATGTGAAAAATAGTTTGAGGGAAGTAAATAGCA
This sequence comes from Microtus ochrogaster, assembly GCF_000317375.1. Taxonomy (NCBI): domain Eukaryota; kingdom Metazoa; phylum Chordata; class Mammalia; order Rodentia; family Cricetidae; genus Microtus; species Microtus ochrogaster. Next base: position 28,473,233 of record NC_022030.1, read on the forward strand.
CTAAGCCTAAGAAAGTAGAGAGATCGTAGTATTAATCAGAGCAGAGACTGATATAGAAACCAATGGCATGTGAAGGAAACAAACCAACAAGATAAGCAGTATTCTATGACTCAAGAAAACAAAAATCTCTACAAATAGTGAATATGAAATTGAACAGATTATTAATAATTCTAGTGACAAAAATGTTTACACTATATCCTCCTCTGATTGGTTTTAAAAATCATATGATGATATTACAAAAATATTTTGCACATCTTTCAGAGTATAAATGGGGTGAATAGACATATAAAATTCTCAAAATCTGAGATTAAAATAAATCATTTAGAAATAAAGTTTATGAAAAATATTTGAGACCATTAATGATTTTGGTGGTGATCCCTATAAAACATATTACATATATTCAATATTGATTGTGCACAATCTCTTCCAAAAGAAAAAATGGAAATGTATATATCTCAATTTATTTAATAAAATCAGTATTATTGTCACATAATAATCAAAAAGTTCACTAATATAATGAAAACTACAGATCACAACCAGTACTATTGAAGCATAATCTTCACATCTTTGAAAAAATAAGCAAATGAGGAAAGCAGGATAGGATAAGTATCTTTAGCCAGAAGGCATGCTATCTGTTATAATCCTGATGCTAAAAGCTGGTAGTTGTTAGGGTCATAAATGTTTAGTAAAACATATCTATAAACAGTGAAACAAAAAATTCTGTGATGTAATTTTTCCCATATATATATAAATCAAATATATCTGATTTCAAGTATTGAGTCACAGACATTACCATATACATGAACGTAAGATTACATGCATGCTTGCACACATGTATATACACAAACACACGTATGAGATACGGGGCGGGGGGAGAGAGAGGGATTTATATACATGAAGTCCTTACACAACCAATATTAAAAAATATCAGAAATCAGTGAAGGCCCAATCAGTGGTCATTAGTGTGTTTGTGCAAGAGAAAACTTTAATAAATTAATTAACCAATTAATTAATTAATTAATATGAAAGAGTGTGTGTGGACACACAAGTGTTACAGAACATTTACTGAGCTCAGTAAACAACTTTTTCAGTTATTTCACTCTTTCCACTGAATTTAAGTTGGATATCCTGTTGTTTTCTTTCTCCTTGTGACTTGATCCAGATGAGCTAACTCCTGAATTTCTCATCACTTCATCTGTCTCTGCTTCACACCTCACATTAGGAGCCCTGGAATTGCAGCTGTGCATCATCGTGTCCGGCTTCTATCTAGGGTCTTAGGTTGTAACAGATGTTCAGACTTGCACAGCTGGCACTTTGACCCACCTCCAGTCACTGTGAGAGTTTTTAAAATAGCAGATTTTTTTTGGATACAATTTGATGCTGTGGATATTATCTTGAAAACTATATTGGTTTTGTTAAGAAGAACATTTCTCTAGTTTTTAAACCTATGTAAACTGTTTTCATAAAAATAGTCATCAATGGGTAACTTGATAGAGTTTGGAAATGAGCAAGAATCATTAAGAGTTTTATTTCATTGGAGTGTCGTGAGCCTTATGACAAGAGAAGTAAAACAGGAAAACTTACTGAAAATTTATCTTTTAATTGTATGAGGCAAATGACTAAAGTTATAAAAAAATGTTTGCTTACAAAATATGGAGAGAATTTAAAAAGATTTATTTAAGTATTTTTCTCTGTAGGAACAGGTAATTTTACCTGTAGTGACTGTAGTAATTGGCGTACATAAACATACACATTGTTCTGATTTATACACATTAACATTCACCTTTTAATCAGATATTTAAGAGTCTGTATATACTGCTTTCATGTTGTAGAGACTCCCATGATTTTTATTTCCTTAACATAATATATTAACCTTAAATATACTCTGTTGAGTAGATGAATAAATAAATTGTTAATCAATGAAGCTGACTTGCTGCAAAGAGTTAAAGAGTCTTGTTTATTGGAGCTAGGATGTATTTCCAAAGCTTTTAACACATACATTGTATTGTGATTAGGAGTAACATCTGTTTTTGTTGTTGTTGTTGCTTTATGTTTTGTTTTGTTATTGATTTTTTTAAGCAAATGTTCTTAAGGTAGATTTTATTATGGGCCAAAGGTATATATCCCACTGAGAGGGCATATGGATAAATGTTTAGTTTATGGAACCAGAAGGAGATGCACATCTGAATTAAAGATTTCAGTTCACCTTATCATCATCTGGGTAAAGCTCCATATGCTTCAAACACTATCTAGTTAAAGCTTTACTTAACCTTACGTGTTTCCTCTTGATTATTTCAAATTGTGTTCACAAGGTCAAGAAAGATTTGCAATTTTACTTTATATGCAAAATGCACAAATTACATCCTTTAAAATTACATTGTTCATTTTAACTATCCTTGAAATTTACTTTTTCTTCTTATTTCTACCTCAGACATGGCAAAATAGTAAAGGTTTATAGAAACATAGTTTTAAGGAAAGTGCAGTATTGCATAGGCATCAGATACCAACAGAAATATTGTTGGGATGATTTTATGACTCTGATTATAGAATTTTCTATACCTTCTTTGGTGTGTGTACTGTGCGTACACACCTCATTGCACAAAACATGAGCTAATACTGAATGAGATGGTGGGATGCTCAGTTGTGTGATGTCATATGGTTTGCACAGCAGAGGCAGCTGTTGGTGCCAATTATGTAGTAATAAGTTTGAGCTGCTGCCAAAAATGGAAGCCAAGTTTGACTTAAAAGCAAGAGGGACATGATGCTTGTGAGCTTCTGTGTCCTAGGAGAAGTAGGTTCTGTCTATACTCTGTATATCATAATTGGAGCCATTAAGTTAAACAAAGTCACTCTGTCTTCATAGGTCATTATTTTAGACATAATGAAATCACAATCTTAAATTCATTTATAAAGGTTCTGTCGACTTTATTAATGACCCAAGTATATGATTCAAATGTATAACACCACTTACATAAATCACTATGCTGAAAGTACATGTAAGGAATAGACTAAATATAGAATAGCTCAAATGACATAGCCAACACTTCGCTGGAATTAAACAGATGTTTACATTTTTCAACACATCTTAAAAATGACTTCAGACAGGAAATGAAGATTATGCCCAATTTGAGGACAGTGAAATATATGGACAAGGTATAATCATCTATTATGAAAGCATCTAGTATAAAGGTTAGCAAACTTCTAGACAAGAATGCATCTTCCAGTTGCTGGAAATTAGGAACTTGCAGTAAGTTGACAGACAAGGATGGATTTACAGTCTGTGTTCATCCATGTCTTTTTAGGTATGGCCTTTTTTTTCACTCATTCACTCAGATTAATTTAAACTGATACATACTGAAAAATAAAATTTGTATAACGTGGACTGAGGCTTTTGAACCTTTTCAGATGACACTGATGAATGGAAAAACAAAGAAAGTAATGATTCAAGTGTTCTGTCAAGGAATATTCAGCATCAATTTATAAATTAAAACACATTAAATATTTTATGACATACATTACTAATTCTGTAAGGTAAAGGAAGCACTAAAAGTTTTAATGTTCAACTCTACCCAATATGGAAAGAAAAAGCATAGTTTTATGTTGGTTTGATTGTATCAGGCTTGTAATTTTCCAGTTGTGACATGGCATTTTTTGAGGAACTTGACAAAAAGATGGTTTGCACTTTGTCTTCTGGAGCAGGGTAGCTTTGAAAATTTGAAGTTTTGACTACAGCACAATTTTTGAATGTAAAATGTTGTGTAATAATAGTAAACATTACAGATTTCCCATAGTTTTTCAGTAGTTAAAATTGGTGCCAAATTTCCTCATATTCCCTCTTTTATTTTTTAATTTTTTAATGAAAAATCTGTCAGTCTTTGCTTCCTCCAATACATTCTAATGTAATAATATTTCATCTGTACTTTAATAAATAAAGCTTGTGTGGATAAAATGGATGAAATTTCTGATGAATAGATGGAACTAGAAAAATAATCATTCTGAGTGAGATAACCTAGACTCAGAAATATAAACACAGCATCTAGTTACTCATAAGTGGATAATAGGATAAGTATAGGATAATCACACAGAGATGCTAGACATCTAAGAGCCCCCCCCCCCAAAAAAAAATGCATGGTTTTCCCTGGGAAGGGGAAATAAAAGAGATATCCTGGGTAAATTGGGTACAGGTTGAAGGTGAAGGATGGGGAGATAGAGCTAGAGGGAGCAGGTTATTTGGGCTATGGAAGTAAGTTGAAGACTGGTTTGAGAAGGAGAGTAAAGAAAGAGATGCCTTGATTAGAGAGGCATTTAGGGGTTGGGGCCAGAGAAACCCCCTAGGATCCAAAAGGATGACCATAGCTAAGACTCTTAACAATAGTGGAGAAGGTACCTGAACTGGCCATCTACTTTAATCATATTGATGACTAACCTAAATATCATGAGAGAACCTTTATCCATTAACTGATGGAAGCAGATGCAGAGATCTCCAGCCAAGCACTGGACAGAGTCCTGGGAGTTGTCCTGAAGAAAAGGAAGAAGGATTGTGTATGGAAGGATGTATTATCATAATGGGAGAACACACAGAGACAGCTGACTGGAGATCATGGGAGTACATGGATGTTAGATCAACAGTTAGGGAACCTGAATGGAACCGACATAGGACCTCTGCCTGTGTGCGAAAGTTGTGTAGCTTGATATGTTGGTAAGGCTCCTAGCAGTGAGATGAAGACTGTCCCTGGCTCTTAGCTCTCTTTTGGAAAGTCATTCCACTTGCTGGATTACCTAACACAGCCTTGGTGTGTGGGGAGGGGAGGGGCTGATTCTGCCTCAATTTGATGTGCAATGCTTTGTTTAAGCCTCTTGGAGGATTGCCTCTCTCTGAGTAGATATGGAGGGGGAATTTTTGGGGAAGTGGGTAAATGGGAGTTGGAGGGAGGGAACAGGAGTAGAAGAGTGGGAGGTAATTGCGATTTTTATGTAAAATAGATGAAACAATGTTAATTAAATAAAATGAAATTTAAAAAATAAAAATTAGTTCACCAAAGTGTACTCAAATGAACAGTGCCAAACAGCCTTCTAGATGCAGGGTGATAACAAAAGGAATAACAAGACAAAATTGGATGTCAAAATTAAATAGGAGTCAATAGTTGAAGAACATTATAATTTCCCTTTTTGCTTATCATAAAGTGTAGGAGGAAAGTATCAAAAACCATGAAAATACAAAAGCATTTAAATTAAGATGAGAAAATAAGACTTGGAAAAATTAAAGATAAATGATTTCTAAGAAAAAAAGAAGCAGATGGAGAAAAATCAAGGACACTATAAGATGTATTTTTCCTATAATTCTTTAGTCTGCATATCGAAAATGTTCATTAAATATTAGTGAGGTTATATAAACTCAGCTTTTAACTAGTAAACTTCTAATAGATAAAGACTTTTAGTTAGAAATAATTATTTTTATTGATGAGTTATAAAAACTATGCACAATTTTTCAATTACTTGAGGTAGGTAGAATTAAACAGTTTTACATTTAAAGTTAGTTGTGTGACTTTCTTTAACCAAAGAAATCAGAATTTATATTATAAGAATCAAGTCTGGGTAGATGGTTCTATTTATTTATTTATTTATTTATTTATTTATTTATTTA
>NC_022030.1:28480052-28495524 GCF_000317375.1 Microtus ochrogaster
TGATCCTAGAGAAGCTAAATAAGAAGGTGAACCCAAAGAAAAACATATAGGCATCCTCCTGGGTAGATGGTTTTAAAACTAAAGAACAACCTGGAACTCACCCTTCCTTGAGCTGTAGTTGTTCTGGCACCATTGGTTGGGGTAGGCCTTCCATTTGCTTGAGTCTTGTCAAGCAGAGTCTGAGGAAACAGCAGATATTGCCTGATAGACACTATTGTAAGCAGGGCATGCAATAGTCTGAGGTATCAGTTTGAAGAGTTGCTTGTTACCAATATCATGGTCTAATAATTCTGCTGCTGGTTCTAGCAACATGGTCTAGACACTCTGGTAGACAACAATAGAAATTAGAAAATAGTGACATAATAGCTCCAAATGGAAAGGAAAGTAATCTTTCCCCACTCTTTATGGAGTGAAAATCCAAACACGGGGCAACCCCATGGGTAAGAGAGTCATATAATGGGGTTGAAGATAGGATGACTATACAATGGTGTTCATATAATGTCAGATTTTGTATCTATAAAATAGATTCAGTATGAGAATGAAAAACCATGATGCTATTTTTTATAACAAAGTGATATTATTATAACATGAAGTACTTTAAAGGATCGAAATGTATTTTCAAAGCAAACTCATTTGCAAAATCTAGTACCTTATAATCTCATACTATCAACAGCAAATAAAGAAATACCACACTTGCATCTTTGTCTTGAAAGACTTTTTTATGCATATATTTGTTGACAATATATGTTTGTATGATCAACTATATGCTACTTCAAAATCATTTTCTAATTACCTGAAAGTATAACATTTAAAATACTCTCATAAAATATGACATATCCTTTTAAACCTTTATTAAACAGTTAATGTTTTCAATATATAAATAATTACCTGCCAGGTGGTGGTGGTGCAAGCCTTAAAACCTAGCATTCAGGAGGCATAAGCAGGTGGATCTCTGTGAGTTCGAGGCCAACATGGTCTACAAGAGCTAGTTCCAAGACAAACCTCAAAGCTACAAGAAACCCTGTCTTGAGAACAAAACAAAACAAATCAATATATACATAATTACCTTAATTTTAAAGTTTGAGAAAATGTGAGACATGCTTTTATCTCAAATATTTAGTTTTTCTCTAAAAGTGAATTCTTGGTAAGAGGATGCGGGAGAATAATTTGCTATCAAACTACTTAAAATATTGTCCCAATTGAACTCTCAAGATGAGTTTCTGAGACCTTTTGTTATTCCTTTTGAAGAGGAGTCCTAAATTCGAGCTACATATTTCCTATTTCCTTCTCCTTGCTGTTCATCTCTTCTGCCTTACTCTCTCCTTCTCACATCGTCTGTTGTAACATGACCCTAGCTTATCATACATGCTTTAGCAAGCCTCCTACCACTAAGGCAATATTCCCAGCTCTCTTTGCACAGTTTACATTTTGTGTTTCACACACCATCTTCCTGGATTGACTTTAAAAATCATTCTATAGCCCAAGCAAGGCTTTAAGTCAACATCCTCCTTCCCTAGTCACTTGAATAGCTTGAATCATAGAAACCTGTCATCAAACACATCAAAGGATTGTGTTTAGCATAGGTTTTAATAAACTTTGAAATCATCTCACATCATAAATATCAAGATCTTATTATTTTAAACATTTGGCTTGGAAAATTTTAATTATTTGATTTTTTATTATTTATCTTTTGATTTTTGGAGAAATACCTTTAAAGCTTACTTCATCTCCATGAAGGCATTTAATTTAAAGAAGGAATTCAATATTTGATCTCTTTACTTGCTTTATGTGTCATTTCCCTTTCTCACAGAGTCAGTAAGCTCCCAATAGCTCAAATCACCTGTCTCTCTGGGTTTCCCCATTCTGATCTTGATCCCTTTGCTCATATTATTGCTCCTTCCTCTCTTTGACAATTGATGGTAAGAGTTTATTCAGCAGACCAAACTATGGCAAGCACAGTACAGTCACTGAGCCCTTTTAGAGTGGAGTTAACAAGGCTGGAGTAAAAAACTCTTGTTCTCCTTGAAAGTCCAGGTCATAAATTAAAAAGGGTGGATATGTAGGAAGATAAGGCCTACAAGACCAAGAGCTGAGTCATCCTGTAGTCTGCCTATGGTCCTTAGCAACAGCCACTGGCAGAGGTCCTGATAGTACCTAGCCAATAAGGGCCAACCAAGTAATGTCAAAGGGTCAGAATACAACATTGGTGCTGGCAGAAGCATATATAAGGCTCTCCCCATTGCTGAATAAATGAGTCTGCTGTGTCACTTTCCTGATTCCTGGAGTCTACGTCATTGACTCCGCTCCTTCTCACCCCCTCTGCTAAGGGAGACTTTAGGACCCAGCTACACTATGAGAGCTCCGATCAGTGCTTAGCTCTGGAACTCTGCATCTGCTTCCATTAGTTATTTGTTGAGGATTCTATGATGATAATTAGGGTAGTAATCAATTTAACTACAGGAGAAGGCCAGTTCAAGCACCTTCTCCACTACTGCTTGGAGTCTTAGCTGGGGTCATCCTAGTAGATTCCTGAGTATTTCCATAATACCAGGTTTCTCCCTAACCCCATAATAGATCCTTTTATCAAGATATCTATTTTACTTGCTCTCTCTTTCCTTACATGACCGTCTGGTTCTCTCATGTTCTCCTCCCTCCTCCACTTTCTCATCCCCCTTCCCCTCCCCACTGTCCTCCATGCTCCCAATTTACTCAGGAAATCTTATGTATTTCCCTTTCCCATGGATCCACAAATATCTCTCTTAGGGTCTTCCTTACTACCTAGCTTCTCTGGGGTTACGGATTGTAGACTAGTTATTCTTTGTTTTATGTCTAATACCCACTAATGGGTAAGTACTTACCATGTTTGTATTTCTGGGTTTCACTTAGGATGTTTTGCAACCATTAGGATTGAACTAGGCTCTCTGAATTTGGGTGACAGTTGAGTGGCGTGGGTAGTTTGTGTGGCCAGTGACAGTGGGGCCAGAATTTATCCCTAGTAGATAAACTGATCTTTTGGAATCCATTCCATTATGAAGGGATATCTTTCTCAGTCTAGATACTGGGGGTAAGGCCTTGGTCCTTCCTCAGTTTATTGGGTCAGACTGTGTTGACTCCCCATATGATGTGAGATTTTCCTTTGTATTCTGTGAATATGTTTTATTACCATTGGTTAATAAAGAAGCTGCTTTGGGCTTATGGCAGAGTAGAATATAGCCATGTGGGAATTCTGAACAGATATAGATAGATAGATAGATAGATAGATAGATAGATAGATAGATAGATAGATAGATAGATAGTAGGCAGAGGAGTCAGGTCAGAGAAACACCATGTAGTTGCCAAAGTAGATAGATGCCTTGGAACCTTGCTGGTAAACCATGAGCCTCATGGTAATACATAGAACAATAGAAATGGATTAATTTAAGATGTAAGAGCTAGCTAGAAATACACTTTATCTACTGGTCAATGATTATTGCAATTAATATAGTTTATGTGTGTTTTTTTCAAGTCTGGGCAGCTGAGAAATGAACAAGCAGCCTTTACCTACACTCATAGGAGGTCTTTCCCTCTCCGAGGAGTGGATATGAGGTGGGATGGGGGAGAAGTGGGGGGAGCTGGAGGAAAGGGAACTGGGATTGGCATGTAAAATGAAAAATGTTTGGTTTTAAATAAAAATAAAAATTTTATATTAGAAAATATAAAATCCAGTGTATGCCACAGAATTTCAAGGTTATGGAGGGCATAATTTCGGTGAAAAGGGCGTACTATATCTTTCAATGCTCAAAGTAAAGTAGTCCTGAAAATTTCTTCAAACACTGAAGTCTCAGAGAGCAAGCTTTGATATTGCAAACATAGAAATTAAAGTCAGGGCAGGACACATTCCAAAGCAAATTCCCTCAGATGTGATGAAATAATATTATATGGAAAAAAAAAGTTAGTTCTTATTCTTCAGTGATTTTTTTTTTTTTTTAGTTGTTGGCACTGAGCAGAACTGTAATTTTACATGAGGGAACTTTCCCAACAGAAAAATGTATATTAAAACACAAGAGCTTTTTAATATTCAAGTAGCTGTCAGTCAATGGGAATCTATAATGGAGAGGCTCTGCATCTTCTATGAATTCCATCTCCATTTGTGATTTGAACTATCAGAACATTTACAAAACAGATAAATGAACATGACAGAAGTGTTGTGAAAAAGTGTAAAATTTTGAATACCAATGTCTTACTGAGTAGCAAGAGGAAATGGTATGGGATCTTTATTCCCATCCCTACCCCTTCTCTGAGCTCAAGCTATCAAGTAAGCATTGCTGAATAAAATCAAGTCAATATCCTAATCTCAGATCTTAAGTTGCCACACTTTACACTTTATGTTTATTTTTCCTGTATATGAACCAAATGTGAAAGTGTATTCAAAAGTGACTTGTTCAGCAAGCTTGGATGGATTAATTGTTCTTTTTTTTTTTTTTTGGTTTTTCAACACAGGGTTTCTCTGTAGCTTTGGAGCCTGTCCTGGAACTAGCTCTTGTAGACCAGGCTGGCCTCGAACTCCCAGAGATCCGCCTGCCTCTGCCTCCCTAGTGCTGGGATTAAAGGTGTGCGCCACCACCGCCCGGCCTTGGATTAATTTTTAAAATAACATATAGTTATAAGATCAGCCTTCCCTTTATTAGAAAATATATAATTTAATATTATGAACACAAATATATAAAGAATCATAAAAACTGGAAGAATTTCTAAGGAGTATCTCTAGATAGCTAGGATATTTTTTAACTGGTTTTGAGAATTAGTCATCAAAGCAATATGCATGTTAAGAACACATTTGATGGCTTAGCTATACTGCTGTCCCTAGATAATAGCTTACCTTATTTTTATAGTCACTTTATAAGTCTTGAACTTCAGTATCAATGACAAATAAAAGAACTAAACTAGAGAGATTAAATTCTTTTAATAACTACTGCCTATAAATGAATAAATATGAGAACAAACTTCTTATTCTTAAATATTTCAAATAGTTAATCAATATGAGACTATAAATTTGATTTATTGATAATTGTTTTGTCTTTTGAAGCAAACTAAGCTGGTTAGTGTAATGGAAGTAATAAATAAAGATATACAAATTGGCAAATTTTCATTATTTAGGATGAGAGAACAAAAGAATATAATCTCTTCTGGAAAACAAAAAGAGAAAATAACAGAGCTAGCAATTTAGTGATAGCACCATGTAACTCAGTTTCCCAACTGCTCAAGGAAAGTGTGATGAAGACTCACTTGCCAATAAACATAGAATCCACATTCTCAGACATTTAGCTGAAGGAAAAACTATGTAAAAGCACAGCTTTATAAAGTTTTGTTGTAAAAAGTCTATGTATTTCTCCTAGATACTTAAATTTTAGAATCTGTATTTTGGGGTTTGTTTTGTGTTTAATTTTGGGCTTATTGAATAGACTTAAAACTCACTACCAAAATCAGATTTAAAATAAAATTTCCTGTGAGATGAAGAAAGTACTCACATGGTTTCATGTGCCTTTTTTTCAGTCATATGATTATTAGACATGCATTTATAAATGCCTCAAAACCAACAATATATTAGGACTAATTCATAAAGTGTTTTGTGAAAATAAATGGGGACAAGTAAATATTTATAGCTTCTAGCAAAATCAAATTAAACCAAACCAAGCAAATGAAAAGGCTTTGATTCCTTAGTGGCAGGATTACAGATCCATGCCACTAATAACTTTGTTATTATTTCTTAAAAATACTGTTTACTTACTATTTCTAACTCTTTTGATTTGTTTCTAGATCATTATTTACCATGCCTTTGTCTGTGCTGCTTTGCCAGACTACATTGTGTTTTTTGTGTGGGGTTAAACTGCATGATCACACACACACACACACACACACACACACACACACACACACACTGTTCCATGCCACTTACATGGCAGTGTATCCTTGTAAGGATAAAAAGTCCCTGTATTAGTCTACTATCTTTTCTCATGAGAATTTACATTCTATCTGGGTTGCTTTGCCTTTAAGTGGAACTATTTCTTTGCTATTTTGATTATGGTTATCCAAATTAGAAGAAACATCTCATGTTTTCCTCCACTATATGATGTTTGTGAGAAATAGCTTTGCAAACTGTAGTATTAGTATTTGGCTATAGAATTTTCCTTCAGTGCTTCGAGTTAACCCTCCCATTGCTTTCTGGCTCTCATAGATTCTGATGAGACATTTACTCCTAACTACACAGAGAGGACCTAGAGGTGAATGACCACCCACCTGGCAGGACAATCCACTTTCTAGGCCCTCCATACCAGGGCAAAACCCCAGGTCCCCTCTCCTACCTGCCTCAGCTTCTCTAACCCAGCCGACAGGCAAGCCTCCTACAGGCAGTCTATCCCAACACCCCAACGATCGTACCCTATAAGCTACAAGGTCCCAGTCTGCCCCCAAACCCTTCTATCTCTCAGCTTCAGAGGAACTCTGAAACACAGGCTGCAACCAAGAGAGCGAACCAAAAGAGAGAAGATTAAGAGAACACACCAAGGGAGCAGGCCAAGAGAGTCCTCAGAGGCTCCCTGAGACACAGACAGAAACAGCACAGAGCAAACCAAGAACAGACCCCAAAGACCCATCAGCAGCTACAATGACTGGACTAAGACACTGCTGTCACCAATTGGAGGAAAAAAATGGGTAGGCGCCAAGGCAAAAATTCAACAGCCTAAAAATAACATGGTAAAACCAGAACCCAGGGGTGGTCCATACATCAGGAACAATTGATCATCCTAACCCAGAAGAAGCAGAAGAAAACAATTTGAAATGGAACTTTATGAGGATGATGGATACCTTTAAAGAGGAAATGAAAATTTCTCGTAAAGAAATGGAGAAAAAGGAAAGTCTGCTCCTAATATAATTGGTTTGATTATTGTTAACAATTAATTTTATTCATGTCACTTTCAAGATTTTCTCTTCATATGTGACACTTGGTATTCTTATTATTTAGTGAGGTATGCATTTTTGGCACCCTGATTAGAGTAGGCTATGTTGTTTGAAAATGTAGACTAATGCTTTTAAATTTTTATACTATATTAATTTGACATTTAAACCATAATTTTACTGAATTTTCTTTTAATGCCATTATCTCCATGGCAGTATGTGATCCACATTGGTCTTCCTCCACTTTATTTTGTCTTTGGTCACCAATTATGTAATTTCCAGAGATCTAACTTGGAGTTTGCCAGTCATTTTGAACAGTCCCATTATTTTGTTGATCTCTTTGAGCGTTTTTTTTTTTTTGACATTCATTTTCAAGAATCTCAATGATTTGTATAATTTTAAAGATCATTTTATCCATTTAGTGACAATTTATTTCATGAGAAATGGCAGGGTTATTTTATCTCCTTCTCTGAAAACCCTATTATTCATGCAGTTATTTTGATATTGGAGCTCTCACATTGATCTCCCCTTTGCTGGATAAGGAGGCAGGCCGCTTGTTGGTTACGACTGCTCAGCCCCAAAATAATCACACAGAAACTGTATTAATTAAGACATTGCTTGGCCCATTATCTCTAGCTTATAATTGGTTAATTCTTACATATTAATCTAACCCATTTCTATTAATCTTGTATCACCACATGGTTGTGGCTTACTGGCTAAAATTCCATCTGGCTCCAGCAGGGCCACATGGCTCTGCCTCCTTTCTCCCATCATTCAGCTTAGTTTTTATCTTGCCCAGCTCTGTTCCCTTATAGCTTTGATATAGGCACAAAGCAGTTACCTTATTAATCAATGATAATCACAGCATACAGAGGGAAATCCTACATCAGTTTTAACCAGTGTCCTAGTGTAAAACTTGATCACCTGTAGGTCTGACAAAATTTAGATCTGCTGATTTTTCAAAGTCTACCTTTGAGATTTATTTCAACCCCAGAAAAGACCTTTGTTTTTTTTTTAAGTATTATTTTTGACTATTAGTCTTTCTGGTTTAGATTCTTATTTTCGCATAAGGCACACTATTTGTTTTAAGTCTTTTTTTAAGAGTGAATTTCTCCAAGATTTATTTCAAAATAAATTATTTTGACTTAGGGGGAATCTAAATTTTTGGTGAACTTTGCTCTCTGGAAAACCTTGGGACCATTTATGTTCTGGGTTTTGCTTCATGTGATCATCCCAGGTAGAAGTCCCTGTACTGTAAGCAAGATTGAAGATGGTATTTATAAACTTGCATGCATAGTGAAGAATGTTTGTGTCATATGGACAACCAGCAGAACGGGATTACTTCTAATTTTCTGAGTGGAGGCAATAAGAATTTAGTCTCTTAATGTTTGGCTGGATGTTGTTAAGCACTTCGATATCATCTCCATTACAGTGCAGTTTGTAGCACACTTTATGAAGAGAGAAGGCAGCTGTATCTTCTTCACCACACCTTACCATTCCTGGCCTTCATCAAACTGAACTGAAACGTTGAAGAAGTTTCTTTTTGTAATGTCAAAGATTCTTGCTGTTCTTGAAAAATATTAGCAGATTTTCTTGTTGTTTCATCACTTTCTATCTTCCCTGAGGACAGTTTCCGGAGACTTTCATTATCTTGTTTGGCCTTGCCTACATAATGCTATTATAGAAGTGGAACAGCAAGCATTTAATTTCTAAACATTCTTTTATTTATCCATTTCACTAATATTAATAACAATGTCCTTCTTCAGTAATGTGAGATAAATGAAGTATAACTATAAAAGTTCAGAAGCATTTTAAGATGATAATTATATTACTCTTCATCAAAAGATAAAATGAAATAAAACCCATTATAACAGTTTAATCTATTTTATTATTGCCAGCAATTGTGTCGCATATTTACAAATCTCATTTATAGGTTCTACAGTGTATCCCAGACCACGCTTTACTTGGTGTTTGTTATAATTTGATCATGATAATGCCGTATACTTTGGCACCTCTGCTCTCCAATGAAAACAGAAAACATTTTTTGCTTGTTTGTTTTGAAAACAAAGTGCATCATTTTCTCTCTCTGTCTCTCTCTCTGTCTCTCTGTCTCTCTGTCTCTCTCTCTCTCTCTCTCTCTCTCTCTCATCTCAGCTTTTGCTTTATTGCTAAGATACATTAGAACAGGAACAATTTCAAATTCTCAAAATATTTCCTTTCACAAATTTCTTCAAAAATCCCAGAGATACAAAGACTAAGAAGAAGATGCTTTTGGTAATTTTTCAAAATGTGCATGAAGTTTGCACCAATGGCACAACAGAAGGTGCATGAAAGAACAACTAAACAACCATACTTGTGACAGGACAGGAACCCAATTTCTCTCAAGTAGATTACTTTAATATTCTTATTTTTTTCATTATAGTAATGGGTTGATTCACTGCTACTATCCACACTAGCACAGCTGTTTAAGACTGATAACACTGACAGAATACTATGGTGATTCTTGGGATGGGGTATCAGTGCTGGGGACAGGTGCCAGAGCCCAACTGTTCTCCAGAGCCACATCCCAAGCACTAAAGCACATTTTTAATGAAGAACCTTGAACACCATTACCAAAGGTGTCAAAACATTTAGAAAATCATTAGTAATAATAACTGTATTTTAACCTTAGAGGCTAGACATCTGAGCTCTACCAAATGATGTTTGGTATTCTGTGTTATCTGTTTAAGTGGAATTTAGAGGACTATTGGGAGGAGAGTTTTAGGGGAATCTTGAATTGACATCCTCTTTTTTTTCCTCTTAATGTATCAGTAATTAACGAAGAATGTCCCAATTTAGGAAATGCCTAATCCTGTATTTTGGTGGGAAGCATTTCAATTCTGAGTGATAGAAGTTACCATTCTGGTTGAAGTTTATCCCAGAGTCCCATATCAAAAGTTAAAATAATTCAAGACTATTTCTCATCAAATTAAGCAAAAACAGTTTGTCTTGAATTCTATTTGGGTTTTTCAGACCTTATGATGTATACAAGTTGTATATTAACTGTAAAATAGAGGATTATCATGATGCAATCCACAGATGCAGAGAGGTTAAATAGTAAAGGGGATATTATTGCTTCTTATAATATTATGCTTGGGATGTAGCTCTGGAAAACAGGTGGTCTCTGAGGCCTATCCTCAGCACTGATACCCCAACCCAGGAATCACTATAGTATTCTGTCAGGCTAAAGCGGAAAGCATGCATGTCCCTAGGGAGGGGGAAAAGAATAAATTTCACAAGTGAACTAGAGGCAGGTGGTGATGGGAACAGACAGAATCAGAATAGGGGTGGGATGACAAAATATTGGGCAAGGTGACTGGAAGTGGGCAACATTCAGAAGTGAAATGAAAATTTAGTGAAATGGAAATTCCCTGGAATCTACGAGGGTGAACCTAGGAAAGATTCCTAGTAAAGGAGAATTGAAGCCTGAATTGATCGTCTTCTGTAATCAGGCAAAGCCTCCAGTGGAGAAACTGGTACCTCAACCCAATCATAAAACCACCGATCTATAATTAGTCCCGACTTCAAGATGTGCTGGAGTAAAGAGTGAGCTGATCTTGTGGAAGTGGTCAACTAGTGACTGGGCCAACCTGACAACTGCAGAATCCATGACTGTATGACTTCACTGATAATGACTTACTCAAGGAAAATATAATTTAAATAAAAATTAACACAGTAGTTGTGATGATTCTATGCTGGTAACTATTTGCTATACCTATAAGGATACTGACACACAGTTCAGATATGAAGTGACAGATGCACCTCCAAATTAATTGTTACATGTGGAATAGTATAGTAAATTGACGAAAGAGAGAAAAACTCAGCTTGAAAAGTGAACCCTTGGAGATCCTGTTTCAGTTAGTTGGTGCAGTATCTGCCTAGAAGATGTGAAGTTTTCCTTCCTAGCATCTAACATGGTAGCAGAATTTTTTAATTCAAGCACATGGGCAATGAAAGAAGGAAGATTCAAATTCAAGTTTATTTTTAGAGGCATAGTGAACTCAACATGAGACCCCAACTAAGAGAAGAAGAAAGATGGAGACAGATAAAGACATGGTGTGTGTGTGTGTGTGTGTGTGTGTGTGTGTGTGTGTGTAAGGTGGGGAGAGAAAGGAAGAAAAAGAAAGTCACACTAGACGAATGTTTAATGGACAGGACAGGGAAGTCACGTTCCTTTTTATATTATTAATCATGTAGGTTCATTTTTTAATTGTTGATTTATTAAAAGATAATTTAATGATTTATTCAATGCAGATTATTTACAAGATAGGTTTGTTGTAGAGAATCATAGTGATATACTCATGTAAGCAAATATTTCAAAAATTTTAACATGAAAACTACCACATTTAACTTGAAAGACAAATTACAGGATAAGAAGTTCTTTAGAAAGAATGGTAAGTGCATGTTTCTTTCTATGATTAAATAGTTCTAAAAGCTTTCCTAAATGAATTAACTCATAAATCTAATGCATTTACTAAGCCCTTTTAGAAATGACAGTTAATTCTCCTAGACAAATTAAGGCATATGCTGCCTTTCATTTTTGGTCAGTTATTGAATCATTGGAGATGAATCTCCTTATATTTTTTACAATGTTTTATCTGAAGTGATTATTCAAAAATCTTAGATAAATTATTATCTGAAGCCATATAATTAAGCAAACTAGCTTTTCACATTTCTCTACAAAATTACAGTTTTGGAGAGGATTTGATTAAAGAAAAGTATAAGCCATTTGTCTGTATACTATATACCTAAACTGTGTAAAGGCCCATTTTTATAACATAAATTTATTGGTGAAGCCATGAAAATCTGTGAGAATTTTTTTTCAATTTTAATGTGCATGTTTACTTTAGAATTCATCAATGAAAGTGTTTTACATAGGTTCAAAATTCTGGTAAGGTAATAGAGAAGATTTGAAGTGGTGATTACTGACTTAAGCTTCACTTTTTTTTCCTTCAACAGTATTATATCATTTCTGCAAGTAAACTGGTTCAAGCTTAGCCCTGAACCATGTATACACACACACACACACACACACACACACACACACACACACACATTTAAATAACCTTTAAGTATAATCATATGTGATTTTTCCTAACAACATTTCCCATTAATTTTAACCTAACCAAATAATTCTTTAACATCTAAAAAGTGCTAGACTAAAATTAGCTAGTACTTAGAACATAAGGAAGAAATATATGAACATATATGAACATAGTCCTACACATACACATGAATGCAAATGTGGCTGAATATACAACTCTTGCTAAGCACAAGTAAGAAAGTGTTCAATATTTCCTCTCACTGATTTTCTTTTGCCCCATGCATTTCCTTTGAATAAAAATAAAACATACAACACTCTTCATAAGAAGGAACTCACCAAGGCCAGCTGGACTGGGTCTGAAAAAGCACGGGATATTCTGAATCATGTATTTTTTTTTATCATATACACCCCTTACCCTATCTCCTCCCAGATCTACTTCACCAACAGAACTTTGTGACCTTTATTTTTTCTTCCCCTACTGATCGAGACCAGTTTGTGCCACCTAAGTACTCTTGATGTATGGACTTCCTTTCCTGCCAAGGCTCAGGGGCCACTGAGAAAGAGGAGACAGAAGCGTCTAAGAGCCAGAGGTAGCAGATGAATACAAGGAAACAGTGTCCTAGGTGCACAACAGGGCAGCTGCATGTAGGAACTCACAGCCATTGAGACAACATGCACAAACCCTAGCTTAAGCCACATAAAACCCCTGCATGGACCAGAGAGAGGGGTACAAAGTCCTTCCCCTAGCTGAGGAGATACAGGCAAATGGTAGCTACTGGGAGAGTAGTCTCTGGTGAATCTCCATCTTAATTTTAGATGTGGGCTTTCTCTCCAAACCTGGAGCTCACTGATTGCTAAACTGGCTGGCCAATCTCTGGCCGCAGCACTGGAATTGCAGACATATACTACTATACCGGGCTCTGAATGAGCATTCAGGGTTGGTCACACCTTCATGCTTACAGGATGAGCCCTTTATTGGCTGAGCCATCTCCCTAGTCTCATGATAAGACTGTGGAACAACTGTGTCCTTTAGATCTTTAGAGGTTTGCCTGTGTGAAAGCATGTTCTTTTCTAAGAACATACTCGGGGTGGGGAACCAGATCTCTAGGGTCACGCACTAAACTCTGTGTTCTGTCTTTCTAGCATGGAGCTGGATTTTAAGCAACAGGAAGACAGACTCCAGCCTGTGCTGAGAAAACTGCACCCTGTCGAGGAAACTCAGGTCGTCCCTTCGCCTTACACTCAGGAGACTTACTCCTCCACACCCAAGCAAAAATCCAAAACTGAGTCCAAAACTCTGGTTTCTTTAAGACTCGTGGGCTTGGGAGTCCCCAGACCATCTTTCAAACCCACTGGAATTTAAGTCAGTCCTTTTCCAAACTGGATAGGACCAAGGGAACTGCTGTGCCAATGTGTGCTCCCTGCTTCTCGCACTGCATACCAAAAAGGCCTTCGCACCAACAAATAATTTGCAGCAAAGGGAGTGACTGTCAACCCTTGCCAGCTGTGAGGACTACTGAGAACTCAAGAACAATGGCAATGGGTTTTTGATCTTACTGCACATACTGGCTTTGTGGGAGCCTAGGCAGTTTGGATGCTCACCTTACTAGACCTGGATGGCGGAGGTGGGTGGTCCTTGGACTTCCCACAGGGCAGGGACACTGATTGATCTTTGGGCTGACAAGGGAGGGGGACTTGATTGGGGGAGGGGAAGGGAAATGGGAGGCAGTGGCGGGGAAGAGACAGAAATCTTTAATAAATAAATAAATTAATTAATTAAAAAAAGATCTAGTTAATAATAAACCTGAACTAATAGGCCAAAAAAGAAAAAAAAAAGCATGGGATAAAACTGGACTCCCTGAACATAGCAGACAATGAGGACTGCTGAGAAGTCAAGAACCATGGCACTGGGTTTTGATCCTATTGCACGTACTGGCTTTGTGGGAGCCTAGGCTGTTTGGATGTTCACCTTACTAGAACTGGAAGGAGGTGGGAGGTCCTTGGACTCCTCACAGGGCAGGGAACCCTGACTGCTCTTCAGGCTGATGAGGGAGGAGGAGTTGAGTGGGGGACAGGGAGGGAAATGGGAGGCGGTGGGGGGGAGGAGACAGAAATCTTTAGTAAATAAATAATAAAAAAGAAGACATTTTAAGTAATATAAAAGATAAAGTGAAGAAATAAGGCAGAAGAATCCAAAAAGGTTTTTTGCTGTCATACCTGGGCATTGTTGTCAGCCTGTCCCTCAGTAATCAGGTCCAATTCTCTCCTTTATTACTTTGGCAAAATTGGAATGTTCTATACTAATATACATACATTACCTTAACTGTGTTTGTTTTTCTTTCTGGTTTTACCTTCCACAGAAAACAGTGGCAATGCCAGAATAATTTCAACATAACTTTAGAAATTCTCTAGTTCTAAATGGAGATAATTAAATAGAACGAGTCAAAAGAGAGCCTTGTGTATGTACATGTATCTATGTAACTCTGAGACAGCCTTGTGTATGTACATGTATCTATGTAACTCTGAGACAGCCTTGTGTATGTACATGTATCTATGTAACTCTGAGACAGCCTTGTGTATGTACATGTATCTATGTAACTCTGAGACAGATTGCATGTGCAAAACGGAAAACTGCTGCAGCATATCAAATGTTTCTATACATTCCCAATGCCTTGCAGCTGTGAAAATACAGCTATAACTAATTACCATACAAATATTTGAAATGTTGCTTATGTGTGTGGGATGTTCACCAAATCATCATTGTTTTTGTTAAAGCAGACATCATGACTGCGTAAAGGAAATGTCATGTTTTGATGAACACTCTGTTTGTCCGAAAATACATGCTACGCTCCTGGATAGAGCACTTGGAGGGTTGAACTTTTAACCATAAAACAAATACACTTAAATTACTGAGACTTTGCCTTCTTCCTTTCTGTGTTGGAAGGTTTCCATAGCCAAGCTTGCACGTGAAAACCTCACAACTAGGATAAGTTTTCTGCAGGGACTTTCCTGGAAATCCTACAAAGAATAAAAACATAGCTTGCCATATATGGAGCTGTATCTTACTTTCTAGTTTGAAACCAGTTGGAATAAAAGTGAAATGAACTGTAAGTTCCTCTCTAGTACACAAAGCAACATTGCAAATAAAATTAGTCATATCCACTTACCAAATTCTCTCTAGTTTGACAATTATTATTGTTGAGACAAAGGAATTTTTTAAAATGTCAGACTGTGGATGCGGCTGGTTTTAAATGGTAACATTTTAGTAGCTAGTACCACATCCCTCATACAATCAACATTAAATGATGAGCCAAGGGACTAAGTACTGCCAAACTCTTCTTAATCTGTGTGAAGAAAAAGAAAGAGGGCCAGAAACATGATTTTTTGCTTCATGGAGAAAAATATAATTGTTTAAAATAATCACGGCTCTTTCAAATTATGAGTTTTGCGCACACA
>NC_022030.1:28495624-28501559 GCF_000317375.1 Microtus ochrogaster
AGAGAGAGAGAGAGAGAGAGAGAGAGAGAGAGAGAGAGAGAGAGACGTATTTGTCAATTGCTTAGCCTTTAAAGGCCAAACCATCTATCCAAGCTTGAAAAGCCCTCTCTAAGATGTTTGACAGGATTGTTCCAAACCGTTGTACCATATTGCTATTGCCTCCAGAAACAGAGGAAACTATTTATTGCTGAAGATACCATTCACTTCAAACATAGGTACCAAAGCCTCTGGGATCAAACTACAAGTCAAAGTGGAATGATGAGAGAAGGAGAAATAGTTATCCCTGAGGAGGAACACATACCAATTTGTTGTCCAATTCCAAATGGTCATCCCAGAATGTACATAGATATAGAAAATATGATACAGACTAATCAGCCTATTTTTATATATTTATAAATAATAAGTATGTAACAACAATTAATAAGAAAGAGTTCCTGAATTATAAGTAAAGCAAGTTGGAGGGTTTGGTGGGATGAAAAGAAAGGGTAAATAATAAAATTACATTATAGTTTAAAAAACTAAAAAGTGTGCTTAAAAAGCAATTTTGTAAGTTGCATATATGCATATGTTACACATACACATATTTAATATACTATAAAATGTATATTAAAATATAGTGTACATATTATACTATTTATTATATGTTATGTTTAGCATATATAATAAATGCTATACAAATTAGATATACTATATATATGTATATGTAGGAGGAAGGAGAGAGAGAGATTTAATTGTAAGTTTAATAGGAATTACCCTATGCAGGGGATAGTGATCCAATCATTATCTGTAGAATATCAACAAAAATTCAGTTTCAGCCATGGTTATTTACTTTTGAGGTGCTCATTAGAATATGCAAGAGATTCCTAAAACAAAGAGGTTATTGATACTACTACTGGTCGCCTACATGAACTCGAATGTAAGGCCCTATTGCTGAAAACAACACACAATTTAATAACAGAACTTGGAGAAATTAAGTTGGTATAATCTGCAACCTTTTTCTCTGACAGATAACACTTTCACATGTTAGAAGATATGCAGAAGAGGGCAAAGTCTTCAGCAGTCCTACTCATCTGTAAATTTTGTGAACTCCTTAATAACTGACTTATTATAATAATATATGTCTCATATTACAAATATAATCCAATGGCTTGGAGCTAACCAGCAACTGTTTTATTGGACTTAGAGCCCACTCAGTGAGAAAAGGTAATGCCTGGTACTTGAAGTCTAGCCAAGAATTCATGGATAAAGAGGCCATGGACTAGAAGAGATCCTGATACTACCATTTTTATAAATTGTAAGACTTTCAAGATGCTTTGTACGCCGGGCAGTGGTGGCGCATGCCTTTAATCCCAGCACTCGGGAGGCAGAGGCAGGCGGATCTCTGTGAGTTCGAGGCCAGCCTGGTCTACAAGAGCTAGTTCCAGGACAGGCTCCAAAACCACAGAGAAACCCTGTCTAGAAAAACAAAAAAACAAAAAAAAAGATGCTTTGTAAATACTTATTATACCATAGATTAGTGTAACACTCATCCCTCATTAAAGAGGCTTCCATTATAAAGAATCACAACTACACAATTAGAATAAGTGAGTGTAAACTGCTCGTTCCAAATGCAGCACAAGCCCTACAAAAATGGCTCAGAGAATACATTAGAAAAGGGATAGAAAGATTATGGATCAGTCTTTTTGGTACACAGCAGAAACATCACATCCATAAGCTCTCAACATAATTCTCCTGCACAACCCCAGCCCGAGATCCCACCAATCAACATTTCAGAAGGACAAGGAAGACCTCATAAAGTTCAGCCACTTGGCAAAGAACTAGCGTCACAGAAAAGCTGTAAGGGACGAGAAGAAAAATTTCATCAGATTGCTTATGCCCAAATGACCAGAAGTACACTCATATTAATACATGCATCCCAAATTGGACTCTCTCTCACTTTCACACCATATGATAGAGGGATGAAAGTAAACATGAAAAGGGTGTAATCATTTTATAACTGGAAAAATAAAAAGATTGCCAGAAAAGTTATATAATAATCTTTCTTTAATATACATACCTACATAATAGAGCATATATACAAACATGAGAAATCATATATATGTAATTTTATTAGAATTGCCCCACATGGGTAGTAGTACTCCCCACATTAAATGTAGAATATGAACAGCAAACACAGTGTCAGGTATGGAACATTTCTCTTTAAGATGCATGCATATATGTGTGTATACATGCATATATGCTTATATGTAAATATTTGTGTACATATGAATGTATACACACATAAATATATATACATTATATATATGTAAGTTTGAAACTGGTGCTATAATATGTTAGAGATGGAACAAAAGGTGGTTATGATGAAAGGGCTTTGTACTTATTTGATTCATATATGAAATCACAAAATTATAGTAATTATATTTAACTATAAAATGTGATGAAAACATTTCAGCATTCATAGAGCTGTTGTTAATAACACATTGATACAGTATTTAAATTTAATGTAGTACTTGGACAAAAAACCTTAATCTAATGTCTATAATATTATAAAATGGTTCATAATTTTTATAAAGTTAATATAAATCTGTTATGTCCAAGGAAGAACACAAGACTCAACACTTAAATATTACCCTTTTTATTATTCAAATAAAGATTGTATAATAAATAAAAAGCTATAAAGATTTTCTCCATTACAGGTTTTCTAAAATAACGTGTAATAAACCACTAAAACTTATAATCACTTTTGTAATCTTAGTTATCTAAATTTTCATTTATACTCATAGAGATACATATCCATGATTAAAAATAAAATGAAGCCATATATGTATATTTTTCCTATTGGAGTATATACATATATATGTTATATTGGAATATATATATTCATATTCATTCCAATACAACAATTCTGCATTAAATTAAATATAATTATCAATTGGGAAATGGTTACATTTGACTTATACTCCAATAAATAATTTTATTTATTAATTAATAAGGAGGTGAACTGTACATATTTAAAAAGTTAGAGATGGTAACACAAATATGTAGCATAATATGATCCCCAAAGCCGCAGTTGTGTGAACTTTGAAACTAAAATGTTATATTAAAAAACATGTAGTGAAATTCACTTTTTTTTAATTTCCGGTGTACAAATGGTCCATAGTGGTTGTTCAATATGGTGGATTTTGAAGAAAAAAAATATAGTAAAGTATAGTAATGATGAACAGAAGCAAAATAGCTTCATCTGAGTTTTAGTTTAGAAAGCCTTTACTGTGTTGCTGGGTGTACAGAGTGGCAATGCATAGCACTGGTTATTCATGAGCTCTGAGGAGAATGACTTTTATACCATCATGCTGGGAGTCCAATCCTCAGCATACTCACATCTCCGGTATTTAAAACGAGTTACTC
Organism: Microtus ochrogaster; assembly: GCF_000317375.1. Classification (NCBI taxonomy): domain Eukaryota; kingdom Metazoa; phylum Chordata; class Mammalia; order Rodentia; family Cricetidae; genus Microtus; species Microtus ochrogaster. Next base: position 28,499,030 of record NC_022030.1, read on the forward strand.
CATTCACATACAAATTGATCTCTGTTGTAAATATAAATAACAACATAAAGTACCCCACAAAGTAAATGTGGATTTTGTAAATAAATTCAGTGGATTTCTTATAATGCCATTTAACCTGTCGATGCTTTACGACTCAGTGCTGCAACACTGTCTTTACTATATAGATTAATGTAAAATATTTGAGCTACTTAAAGAAATAATCTAGCAGTATATACCATCATTAGAAAGAAAATATGGAGGGTATCACTTTTTACTTCTAGAAGATCTAGAAGATGTAATCAAAAATCAAGATGGACCAAGAGTGTGTGTTATTTATCTAAAATGCAGAAACGCTTGAGTTTGTTGTTGTTGTTTTTTCTTTTTTCTTTTTTCTTTTTTTGACAAGGTTTCTCTGTCCCAGAACTAGCTCTACCGCCCAGCTAAGGCTTGAGTTTTAACTGGCATAGCAAACACTAAAAAAGAGTAAATAGATAAACATTGTATCAAGTATTTGTTGTAGTTGACTGCAACAATTTGAATGATTTCTTTAGAAATGTTAGATGGAGTGAAATGATTATAAATTTAAGGAAGAAAACTTAGCAACAGGAATTTGTTGACATCAGGACTAGTAAAAGTGTTCAAAAATTATTCAACCCTAACATTTTGTGAAAGAGAGTAAATGAAAATATGGCCATTATCAGGAAAGAATGATATGACTTTTTTTTTGAATCATCAATGTGTGACAAAAATTTATTATGAACATTTGGCATTGACTTTTGTGGGGAAATGTGCCAAATAGTGTTTATCTGCCTATCTTGAACTTTACTCAAAACACTAAGGTCATCTTTATACATTCATTGCTTGAGTTTAGGATGAAGATGTGTGTGTTTATGTGTGTCGTGTGTGTGTGTGTGAGTGTGTGTGTACGCACACGTGCACACGTGCATGTGTGTGGGGGTGTTCATACACAGAAAAAAAGATACCTTACTAAATCCAGGAACCAGCAACTTTTAAAGTGGAGGAAAGGAGAAGAAAAGCAGATGAAATTGGAACCTAGCACTTTAAACAGCCTCTTTGAAAGTTCTAATTCATTCTGTAGTGCACTCACTTTCTATCACAAAGCAGAGCTGAGAAAACAAACACACTAAGATTAATGAAATAGTGAGTGCAAAGTACAGGAAATGAATCCAAAATAAGTATTTTCCTTCATTACCATCCATTATCTGGAAAGGGTCATGATTTTTTTCTCAGATAAAAGGTACAAAGTAATAAAGAATAAAGTATTTCTCCAACACAGCAATATTTCTATGAATCAGATCCTTTACCTACCATATCTCTCTTCTCTCTCTGTTTTTATCATCTATCTATCTATCTATCTATCTATCTATCTATCTATCTATCTATCTATCTATCATCTAATCTTTCTGTCTATCATCTTTGTATCTCCCAATTCGAAGCACATTTCACACATTCATTGCTGAATTTCCTTCAGTTAGCAACAAACGGGTTGAGGGGAGATGGTGGGAGCTAAATAAAAAACATGTTGAAAAAGGAAAGAGATAGAGGAAGATTCTTCTCTTAGGGTTAGTGAATTAGGTAAGTTTATATTGGTACTTTTATGGAACAACTTATATTTATAACTTTGTTCCTTCTCATGCTCTCAAAAAAAAGAATTTCTAAAGTAAGAAAGCAAATATACATCAGAAAATCCGACTATCTCAAATCCAGATCTAATCACATAATACTTAAAGAACTTAAAATATCGCCCTACTGTTCAGAATTTTTTTTTTTTCAGGGACAACTGATCACATTTTTCACAATGTTTTAAAGTCAAAGCTGCCAATTTGATGGACTTTATTGTTTAAATATCTTTGTATTTTCTCTATTTGGGGGAAGTCTAACGGACTTCCAAAAGATATGAAAGGTCTCTATCACTGAGCGACATTCCAGTCCCTTTAATTGAAAACTTTGTCCTCCAAATTTTACCTTCCTTCACAATTTGCATACCTGAAGATGATGAAACATCATTAAACTATCCCGTAGGTCTTATTTACAGTTTTTAAACTGAATTCAAAAGAAAAGAAATTGTTGGATTCCCCTTTGGAGTATTTTGCTTTTGGCATCGAAATTTCGAAAAGATTCGTATGTATGATTGGTAAATATGCTTATAAACAGTTTTGTTGAAATGAATGGAAGCTGCCATTAGAACCTGTCAGACTGCCAATGAAAGGGGACCGATCACCCATGGAAACAGGAAGCCAGGGTCACATCCATTTAGCTCAGCTGTTCTGCTTTACTTTTCCTGTGGGCGAGCACTAAAGAGGGCTGTGTTCTTGCTTGTTGTTTTTTTCTGCCTCCTTCTGAAGTTCCACACCTGAGAACCTGTGGAAAAATTTCCTCATCTTCTCATTATTCACTGTTTCTGTTCCATTTGCATACGGGGTAAGGACTATTTTTCTTTATTATTATTTTTAAAATTTTAAACATAAAATTATTGTTTTGTAAAAAAAGAAAAGAGAATTTTATTTAACAGTGTGTCTTGTCTTTCTGT
>NC_022030.1:28502874-28506114 GCF_000317375.1 Microtus ochrogaster
TCAGCTCAGTGCCCCATTTTATAATTGGGTTGATTAGCCTTTTAGGGTCTAGTTTCTTGAGTTCTTTATATATTTTGGAGATCAGACCTTGGTCAGTTGCGGGGTTGGTGAAGATCTTCTCCCAGTCAGTGGGTTGCCTTTTTATCTTAGTGACAGTGTTGTTTGCTTTACAGAAGCTTCTCAGTCTCAGAGTGTCCCATTTATTCAATGATGCCATTAGTGTCTGTGCTCCTGGGGTTTTACGTAGGAAGTAGTCTCCTGTGCCCATGTGTTGTAGAGTACTTCCCACTTTCTCTTCTATCAGGCTCAGTGTGTTCAGACTGATATTGGGGTCTTTAATCCATTTGGGCTTCAGTTTTGTGCATGGTGATAGATATGGGTCTATTTTCATTCTTCTACAGGTTGACATCCAGTTTTTCCAGCATAATTTGTTGAAGATGCTCTTTTTTCCATTGTATACTTTTAGCTCCTTTATCGAAAATGAGGTGTTCATAGGTTTGTGGGTTAAAATCCGGGTCTTCTATATGATTCCATTGGTTGACTTCTCTGTTTTTATGCTAGTACCACACTGTTTTCATTACTGTAACTCTGTAATAGAGTTTGAAGTCAAGGATGGTAATGCCTCCAGAAGATCCTTTATTGTATAGGATTGTTTTGGCTATCCTGAGTTTTTTATTTTTCCTTCATCCTTCTCAGGCGAGAGAGAATATATGGGGGCAGGGGTTGTGATTATTTGTGTACAACACTAGAGCCTGAGCTTATCTCTAGTACTGAAAATTAAACAATTTAATAAACAAACAAGAAGTAACTAATAAATAAGCATTTTTTCATTTAAGTTTGAGACTTATTTCCCCTCTGTACAGTATTTGTAGGTAGGTAGCTATATGTGGACGATGAACGCTATCTAACCAAGAAGTAATTAAAAACACTATCTCAAAGATGTCCTGTAAGAGGTAGAAACAGCAATTACTGTTTATTTTTCAAAACATAAAAATATTTTAAAAGGCCTACTCTTATAAATCACCATAAAACTAATTCATGATGTTAACCCAATAAAGGAAGTTTATCCAACTTAGGTATATTACTCTGTAATTAAAAAAAACATTCAAATATGTGAAAATTACACAGACAAAATTTTTATAAAGGAATGCTCATATACTTGTCTTATGAAATGTTAAGAGAATCAGCAGTATGATGTCATTAGACATTCGGCTCTTTTGAAAGAATATCACACCCTAGGATTTGTCACTTGGTTCCAATTTAGTGAAGCACACGTGGGAAGATGAATTATTTGACTATAGCATGAGACATTTGTACAAACGGTATGTGCCTTAACTGTCCCTGTGAGAATACAGATAAACTGTTTCCTGGAGTAGTAGTAGACAACAAAGAACCATGGGAATTAACCATAGTTTGCCCTAAGCAATTCTATGGCTTTGGAGAAGGGACTTTACTTTTCAAAAAGTTATTGCCATCCTCTGTAAAAAGGAAAATAAAACCGTATTAAAATAACTAAAAAGCCTTGGAAGAGAAATGCAGAGCATGAAATTAGAATGCTAGCCAGTGGTAAAGCACTTTCCCAAGGACAAAACTCTGGGTTTCCTCCTACATAAAACATTTTTAAAGAAATGATAAAAGAAGAAATGCAAAACATGTTCTCTTGTCCACTCATTTTATCTAAATTTTAGTAGCCACGTTTGAAGTGCTGTTGTTCTCACCTAACCTGTGCTAACAAGTGCTGCAGCTGGTGGTTATGGCCACATTTCAGAGGAGAGAATGCTATCTTTGTAATCTAACAAAATGAGCCAATTACTTACAAATTAAAATAGTCAGACATAGCTGTAGGTCTAGTCTTCAGCTCTGCTTTTTAATGCCTTTAAAAATGTGGCATAAAGTTAGTGGGATGAATTTTATGGTCCCATAATGATCTCTGAACACAGATTTTTTTTTAAAGAAAAGTATACACAGATTTGCTGTAGCAAGATAAAGTTTATTCTCAGAAGCAATGTAGCTGAAAGTTGCTTTTCAAATAATGGCTTTGAGCTGGAGTGAATGAGGAGTATAAAAAAACTGGTCCTTACCTCACTCTTTCATCTTATGAGTGAAGTAAAGAATATGCTGACTCAGATAAAGTATATGCTATTCACAACCAGCTAGATAGGTCAACTTCCTTTCAAGCTGTTTAATTTGGATAGCTCAGTGAACACCTCATACATGAAACATGCTATATATATATATATATATATATATACATTATAATTTAATCCTGATTATGTATTAGTTTAGTGTACCTCTATTTTTTTTCCTTCACAACTCAAATAATGCAGAAGAAATAATGTAATTATAGTATTGGAGGAAAGAATTCTACCAAAACAGTTAGAAATCCTTTTCTTGATATGACACAACCAAGATGCTTCATTCTACTTAGAAATGTATCAGTCAGTCACTAATAACAGTCAAAAATCTTCAAGTCCCCGAATGTTTCAATTATCTGATATTTTGTGGATCACAGAATATTGTTTTTCATATTTTACCAAATTTTCAATTCAGTTTCTTATAAAATTTCAATTTGTCATATCCCATCAAAGGAAAGACAAACAAGTTTGATTTATGGCTCTCCAAGATGTTGCTTTTTTTTTATCTTTTTGCTTAAGTGAGAATAATGTTATGAAGTAGTTTTAAATCAGTCATAAAAATTAGGTTTATAACATAATGTTCTAAGGTACAGCTCTACACTGTGAAATGTATAAATCAAATATAAAAGTTGTGCTACCTACCATAGAAAAAGTACATATATCATAATTTTGTGAAAAATCTAATTCTCTTAGTCCTTATTTTACAGTATATCTTGCTTTGTGGTCTTTGAAGCAACTCAAATAGTACAGACATTATTGGGGTCAATATCTCATGTAATATCAATATTTCAGTAAATCCTCTTGCTATAATTCTTGGTTTGTATTCTCCTGTGTTGGTTTTAGTTCTTAGAAATGTCTAAACATTCATACATAATTACAACTTAGATAGTTTAGAAACAGACAGATAAATAATATATGACAGATAAATGATAGGTCAATGATAACCAGTTGATAGATAATATACAGAAGATAGATGATAGACAGATAGATGAAAAGTACATTTGTGGTAAATTTTGTCCTTGGAGCTGAGAATTTTATAGTTGAATTGTATCTTGCCTAGATTTACACACACACACACACACACACACACACACACACACACACA
>NC_022030.1:28506214-28514740 GCF_000317375.1 Microtus ochrogaster
TACATTTGTGGTAAATTTTGTCCTTGGAGCTGAGAAGTTGAATCTTGGTTTCTTCCATTTATAGGGATTTACACACACACACACACACACACACACACACACACACACACACACACACACACATTTGAATTTAAGATTATCCTGAATGTATAAATCCAGATACCTCTATACGAATTTCCTCATTATCATCATCATCAGGACTATAAAAACAAGTTTCTATTGATATCAGAGAAGTACTTTAACACTACAAGTTAGGAATAAGAATAGTAACACAGTAGAACACTGCTGGCATGATCTAGGTAATGGGTATAGACCAAGGTTTTCAAAGTCGTGATTTAGTTTTCTCAAAATTATTTCAAATGCTCTAATATGTGCAACCTACAAAAAATTATTTGCCTCAACACTTTATAAATTTTCTACCAGTGTGATCTTTAGTGATAATGCATATCTGGATTTAATATGTTGTGTTTCAAGAAATTCAAATTTTGGTTATTGGAAGACAATTTGGTTACCAGCATATTTCCAGATATCCAAAACCCTGTGGTTTACCTACATGTCCTCATTTTGAGAACCAGCTGGGCTGTGAATCATTATGTTCTGGGCAGATGGAATGGGATAGTAGTGAATCATATGCTGATATTTTAGGCTTCTGGCAGAAATCGACATACAACTTCTGTGTGTACTTATGCAGTCATATGAAGTTTTTCATTTGAAAACAAGGAAGTGAGATATGATATAATTTTATTATAATCTCAAAAATACAAGAATATTTAAAAGGGGAATATCATACCATAACCCACAACACTGTATGTGTGAATAGCCACACATATAGATAATATGAACTGTTATATCTAATTTGTTTGGATATGTAATCTTATTTAAATATGTCTACCCTAATATAGACATTTATATTATTTTAGCATACCCATATCACCTTTTTAAATTTTATTTATTTATGTTTGAGCAGTATGTTTTTCTCCATTCCTCTCACTTCCTCCCTCCTCCCCTTCTACCCACTCCAATGATCCCCATGCTCCCAATATACTCAGGAGATCTTGTCTTTTTCTACTTCCCATGTAGATTAGATCCATGTATGTCTCTTTTAGGGTCCTCTTTATTGTCTAGGTTCTCTGGAATTGTGATGTGTAGACTGGTTTGTCTTTGATCTAGAGTCTAAAAAGTCACTTATGAATGAGGACATATTATATTTGTCTTTCTTTGTTTGAGTTACCTCACTCAATATGATGTTTTCTAGATCCATTCTTTTGCCTGCAAATTTGAAGATGTCATTATATTTTTCTGCTATGTATAAAGGTTCCACGTTTTCCTTATCAATTTTTCAGTCAAGGGGCATTTTGGTTGTTTCCAGATTCTGGGTATGACAAACAATCCTGATATGAACATAGCTGAGCACATGTCTTTGTGGTATGATTGAGCATCTTTTCGGTAAATACCCAAAAGTGATATTGGTGTATTTTTAGGTAGGTTGTTTTCTAATTTTCTGAGAAATCACCATATTGGTTTTCAACGTGGCTATACCAATTTGCACTCACACCAGCAATGGAGGAGAATTGCCTTTACCCCACATTCTCTTCAGCATAAGATGTCATCAGTATTTTTGATCTTGGCCTTTCTTTTTGTTTGTGTTTTTGCTGTGTTTTTAGTTTTGTTTACTCTTTTGTTTTGTTTTATTTTGTTTTTCTTTCCAGACAGGGTTTCTTTGTTGCTTTGGAGTGTGTACTGGAACTAACTCTTGTAGACCAAGCTGGCCTCAAATTCAGAAAAATCATGCACCATGACCAAGTGTGCTTCATTCCAGAGATGCAGGGATTTTTCAACACATGAAAATCTGTCAATGTAATCTACCATATAAAAAAAATTGAAAAAAATAAACATGATCATCACATTAGATGCTGAAAATACCTTCAACAAAATACAACATCTCTTCATGATAAAGGTCTTGGAGAGAGCAGAAATACAAGCAACATACCTAACCATAATAAAGGCAATATACAGCAAGCCAACATCCAACATCAAACTAAATGAGGAGAAACTCATAGCAATTCCACTGAAAGAGACAAGTTTGTCCAATCTCTCCATATTTATTCAATATAGTACTTGAGAGTCTTGCTAGAGTGGTAAGACAACAAAAGGATGTCAAGGGGATTTAAATTGAAAAGGAAGAGAAGTCAAACGCTCACTATTTGGTGATGATATAATAGTTTACATAAGGAACCCTAAAAATTCTACCATGGAATTTCTACAACTCATAAACACCTTCAGTAATGTAGCAGGATACAATATTAACTCAAAAAATATTAGCCCTTCATTATACAGATGATAAATGGACTGAGAAAGAAATCAGAGGAATATCACCCTTCACAATAGCCACAAATAAAAAAAAAATATCGTGGATAAACTCTAACCAAACAAGTAGAAGACAAGTTATGACAAGAACTTTAAATCTCTGAAGAAAGAAATTGAAAAAGACACCAGATAATGGAGAGATCTACCATACTCTTGGGTAGGTAAATTAACATAGTAAAAATGGCAGTGTAATCAAAAGCAATCAGGGCAATGCCCACCAAAATTGCAGCATAATTTTTCACAGATCTTGAAAAAAGCACCTATTATTTTATAAGAATGTATAATAAAATAAAGAATATTTAGTCTTTCAGGAAATGCTCATTTGGGTATATATAAATTGTAATGAACTGTCCTATATACTTATTTTTTTTACAGACTATATAAAATTACCCTTTCAGGGCATCTAGTTCTGGGAAAAATGTCAAATCTGGACACTGTCCAGATCCTTGCAGATTAGATTCTTAGTGCGACTACTGCTAGCAGTAACACTTTCTGTAACATACTAAAATTTGTTTGGAAACTTTTGGTATTTTTGTTGCCCCAATCAATAAAAAACAGAATATAATTGTAATCAGGCATTTATTGTTTACTTCTAAAGTTTAGTAAGAGTTTAGGTCTATTTTATTAATTGATGTCTCCTTTTAAAAGTCCTCTTGCCTAAATTAATTTAAACTAAGAATTATAAGAAATATGTGCTATTGATTCCATACAGACACATAAAGCTCCAAATTTGAAGATTAAAGTCATAATCTATTTTAGAAGTCTCAGTAGAAGAAAAGTATAGTATATAGTATGTTTCTTTTTTATACTGTAATACACTAATAAAGAAGAGTCATTTTGAATTAAAATTTATTTAAAGTCAATTTTAAAATCAACTTCACAATTAGCCTTAGCTGGAAATTGAAACATTATAATTATAATAATGTTCTCATCTGGTTATAAATACCTGAAGATATAATATTTGAGGCTGATAGCAAAAGCGAGTATCTCACCACATTGATCTGATTGGGTTTTGTTCATTATTCACTTAGAAAACACTTTATTTTCCACCTTTGTTCCACTTTAAGCTAAGCTTTTTATAGTAACATATAAATCTCTTCCCTCTAACAATTTTCTAGAGTCAGATAGGAGTACAGAGAGTGGGAGGAGATGAAAGCAGTAAAACTAGGATCATATAAGGTGTATGAAAAAATATAGTTGCAATAGAAATAAATAAAATGAATTGTCTCTCATATATAAAATTCATCTGCCACAGAAATATATTGGCTCTTAACTCTGTTAAATTTGTTCTTTGAAAAATATCATACATGCATTCAGATTATCTTAGCTCAAACTTATTTTTTAAAGCGTCTCCCCATCAACTCCACTACTTTTCTGCAGTATTTTATCTTGTTCATATCTTCTAGTTTGGTGTTCTGAGCAACGTGCCTTCAGAGTGACTATCCTTTGGAACTATTCATTGTAGTCTCAGCAGTGTGTTCCTAACTGAAGACCATGACTCCCCTTCTCCAGAATTGGGTACCTAACAGAAGACAATGAATCCCCTTCTCCAGAAATACTCAGTAGCATTGAGACATAGAGCCTGAAAATCCCCCATCCCTGACTGGCTGGTACAGTTCTTGCCTAGTCAAGCCTATGTAACTAACAAAACTTCTGTGAGTGATGTGGGAGTCTTCTGTTTTGTGTTGATTTCATTGGTTAAATAAAGAAACTGCCTTGGCCATTTAATAGGACAGAAAATTAGGTAGGAGGAGTAAACAGAACAGAATGCTGGGAGAGAAGCCGAGTCAGTCAGTCGCCATGACTCTCCTCTCTGAGATAGATGCCCATTAGACTCGGCCTGGTAAGCCACACTCAAGAGGCAATACAGATATTAGAAATGGGTTAGATCAATCTGTAAGAGCTAGCCAATAAGAGGTTATAACTAATGGGCCAGACAGTGTTTAAAAGAAAACAGTTTTGTGTAATTATTTCGGGTAAGACTAGCTGGGTGGCGGGAAGTGGCCCACCGCTCCATATTGCATGTGAGCTAACGATTATGATGGCTGTGTTATGTCGAGAAACATTTCACAACCTTTCTCCTTATCTGCTGGTTATCTGTCTGTCACATTTTTTTTCAGTCCCTTCTTCCATGATGATCACTAAACTTGTTGTATAACTGTTAAAGCACTCCTGGTAATATAACCAAAGGCCTCAATATCTTACTATAAAATTCTGACATATGTTAAATTCCTCTTTAAAAATTGCTGGTCCGGACCACTTCAGTTGTCATTCAAACAATACAGGGTCTTTCCATTCCTCGACTTTATCATAGAACTAGACAAAAATAGACTTTACTGATGATACCCACATCTTGCTTGCAAGATAAAGAGAAAACAATGCAGATCTGTGTTCAGTCTGCTCTCAGGCTAACCTTGGTAATGTCAGGAGGTCTTACAGAGGTTACCATGGAAGCAAAAGCACCACTGTTCTCACCAAGCTGGAACCTTATGATCAGCAATATCAGTCTACCACGTTAACTGTTTTCACTGCTGCGATACTGACACCTCTGTACTGGAGGTAACCAGCAGGTCTGTGATTACATATGAAGCCCAATATTTAGCAGGAAATTCATGTGTGATACTTTAAATCATGTCATGGCCGTGAAAATTTTAAGCCTAAGGAAAAATTACTGTTTGTTTAGCTAAGTTGATATCGTACTAAATAACGAACTGAATATTGCATTTATATGCATTGATAAATGCTATACTCACCCATACTCCAAAAAACTTTTTTCTAAAATGAATAATGGCCAATTGTAAAGACATTAGCAATGGGATAATATTAACAATTGCTTATAATTTAAGTGATCAGGTATCATATATTTTTTTACATGATGATAGGGTATAAAAAGAAAAATTCTAACAGAATTTATAAAAAGCTTCATTTATTTTGAGGTGCTGTTGGCATTAGCGTTTTCAAGGTTATTTTCCATGGCATTTAGGACTTAATACAAAGAGATCTAGTTTAGATGAAAACTACATTATGTCCTTGAGACACTTTAGTTTTTGACACAGACCTTTTTTTTATACGATGTTTTCTGAGACATGTGATAGATTAAAAAAATACATAGGATTGTGGCAAAAACACAGGCTGCTATTTTATCATTTGAAATTATCTTGAAAGTCTACAATGAAAATTTCATGACTTTCTGAATTTTTATTCCTTTAAAATAGTCTTCATATTCTCAGAACTGCATGGAAAGTACACTTAAACAGCAGTCCCTCAGAGTTTGTAGGTATGGCCAAGTCAGAGTTGTTTTGGTTGTCGTGCTATATTTTCAGAAAAGAAAATGTAGTTGTATCGAAGAGTTCCATAATAAATGTGTGCTGTTAATGGAACTGAAACCAGTAGGGGGAAAAAAATAAAAGATGGCATGGTTTTTTTTATCTGTACATGTGACTACGTCCAAAATGTGCCTGTATCTTAAAAAGTATTGGCTGATGGAGCTCCCACAACAAGAGAAACAAAGAAAGAAAGAAACAAGGAAAGAGACAAAGAAAAAGCAAAGAGCTTAATACCTTGTTCTCCTGAAAAGAGCTATACTGGAAATGTGTCCCTTCAATTTGTGTTCCTCCGGGAGTTGAAGCAGTAAGATGATCTTTCCAGATGTAATCTGCTAATTTTAGATTTTCTCAAGTTTAGAAACACGAGCCAAAATAATGGGGTTTCTTAATAAATTACATAGTCTTGGTTATTCTATTTTAGTTAGAGGAAATGGAGTGGCATAATTGCCTCATAACTCATTTTTTGCAAATTTCTATTTTTACAGAGCAAACAGAAACCTCTATTAAGTTGTTTTAATGTGCATGGGTAACAATCATAACAAAGTATTTTGTTCTCTTTAACATACCTGCTCATTAATATTCTGTTCATACTTCTTCATCAGCCTACTATTCTATCATCTATTCTGTGATGAAATTAACTGATTTTAGTATAGAGAATATGTGTGTGTGCTTCTGTGTGTGTGTGGGGGGGGGGAGGACATGTGCACACACATGCACATAGTTATTTAGGCCCATTTTAAGAAGTATGTACTACTGACATTTACCAACTACTTTGTCATGAGTTACATATTCCAGTGATAAAACTAAAACTCATGACCACAAAAATGTCTGTAAAGAAAGTATAAAGTGCATGAGAATGCAAAATAAAATCAAAATAATGAGAAACCTTAATGGTCATAATGTGTATTGAAAATAATAGTATTTCTACATTTACTTCCAAAGTATTAGAAAAACAAGGATGTCGTAAAAATGTATACATTGACACTACTCCTCATTTTATAATATATAGAAGTCTGTTTAGATTACAAAAGGCACACATATGTACGTTTTTAAAAAAAATAAAACATGTACACAGATTTATTTGGACATACATGAGCTGGACCATGTACAAATTTCTGATGTACTTACTTTTTATGCTCACTGTTTTACTCTCTTCCAAGTAGTCATGCATCAATGCCAGTTGCTATGTGACTTCATCACTTATGTGTGGAAATCTGTATTTGCTTGTTTTCTGTCTTTATATACCAAGAAATGTTATCTGCGTGAAGCATAAAAATTACCCAAATTTTACTGAGCTGTTTATATGAATTAATGACTTAAAAGAATATGTAGACAATGATTAAGTGAGGCATGCTAATATTATTGAGTGTTTCTTCAAGTTAAAGACTACTTACATATGAGTTTTCAGGAAAGTTTAGATAAAGTCAATATATCTCGAAGCAGCATAATTATAAGGAAATTTCAATTAAGTATAAACATAGTTAAGTTGGTACAATTTGGTGATTTTTCTCCCCTCAATCAAGTCTCATATTTAAAGATGTGTAAAAATGAAAAAAAAATGCTGAGAAAAGGTTTAAGTAACATTTTATCAATGCTGCAGAAACACTGGAGTATAGAAAAAAGATAACTAATAGTAAAAATGCTAAGAAAAATTCAATGTAGTACTTTTAGTTTGGTAATTTCTATGAACATATAGTTCAAAGAATAAATTTATAATGGAAACATAAACACTCATACACATTAACTAGCAACTACCTATAGAAATGAAATGGAAACTCAATATATCATTGGGGCTTAAATATTAAAACTTAGCAAAATTGGTCTATATTGTTTCTTTACTCTTAAATGAAAGCATAAATGCCTTTGAAGAATTCAGTATCAAATGCATTTAATCAAATATCAGGAAATACTTTACAAAGGATTTTAGAAATATCCTGCCTTTGAAGGTCACAAAGTCAAAAGCTGTAAATGATTAATACAACCCATAATAATATTTGTATTGGACAGCAGAAGAAGCTGGGACCAGCACCACACTAGCTTCGGGGACTTTTCTCTGAACTTCATCCAAATGCACTCTCTAGCTTGGGGGTCCAGAGTGCACTTAATTGCTCTGTCTGACCCAGTCATACAGAGTAAAGACATCAATCTACCCAACTCAGTTCTCACTTACAGGAAGTTTCAGGTATTATACACATTTTGAGCTAACAAATGTCTACAATTGTATCTTAAACAAACACTAACAAAAGTATATGATGTGGAAAACGTGATAAGAACAATCCAGCATTTAAATCAACACTTTAAACTAGAAAAATGCTGCATTCTGACTCTAGAGAAGCAACGCACTGTAATAGAAAGAAATATATAATGAAGAATCAGGAAATTTGAACTAGAATATAATATCTCTGTCACTGATTGTATAATTGGACAAACTATTGAAACCTTTCAAGTATTAGTTCTCAAAAAAAACAAAGACAAAAAACAAACAAACAAAATGCACAAACACTAGAAATAAACATAATTAAACCAAACTAGCATGTATCAACCAAGACATCTATAATATATTCTAAATTTCTTTTATGTCCAAATATATATACAAGATTGAGGCATTTTCTACTACATATATGTGAATAAATATTTTAAGATTTATAGTATGTTCTCCTTTTTTGAAATTAATTTTTTCTAAAGTTTTTGCCTATATCAGGTGTCAAAGTATATGCTATTCCCTTTTGTACTGGTACATATGCACACTTACTTCATATTGTTTCACTGGTAACCATGAAAGAAAACTACTGCCTTTATTGACAGATGAACCTAGAAATCAAGGTCAAAAATA
>NC_022030.1:28514930-28529750 GCF_000317375.1 Microtus ochrogaster
CTGGGATTAAAGGCGTGCGCCACCATCGCCCGGCCAAAGAAGGATATTTTAGTTGGCTTTTGGGTCATACTTCCCTGCCTAAAATTTACTTTCTACATAGATATTTCTTTGTACCAAGGCAGCTGTTGGAGGTGCTAGCCTTAAGTATGGGTTAAAGTGATTATATTAGAGGTGAAGATCTTTAATTTAGAAAGGCAAGAAAGTAGTGAACTTATATCTGTAGTGCCATTAACGCCTTCCACCTATCCTATCATCTCTGGTCATCTAGAAAGGCTTATTTGATGGAGAAGTCAATAAAATGGAAATGGCCTATTGTCTAAATAACCAGAGAAAGAAACCCTGTCTCCCAGTTCTAACACTTCTATGGGATGTTTTTTTTTCAGAAAAATAAATTTTGTTTTTTAAATCATTGGAATCGTGGAATTTATTAAGCCAACAAATATTTCTTTAGCACATACACTACTATGTTTATTATATAAGTCTAGCCTATGTAAACAGAATATTTATAACTGTCTATTGAAAAGTTTCTATACCCTGACTAAATAAGCCTCTCTGATGACACAACAATCCAAATCAGACTAAATCAAACCAAATTAGAAAAGCCCTGGATTAATGGATACAGTGTTCTGGGATGGCACTTCAGGACCTCAGGAAAGGGAAAAACCACATGTCTGTTTTCTGTGGGAAAGCTTAAATACCCTGTGGGATTGGGCTTGAACGTCTCTGGGAAAGGGTCATTGTTTGGCAGGCTGAGATGTAGCAGGGTTTGAAGAGAGGTGGGGGAGTGGGCTTGGGATGGGGCTTCCACCGGAACGTTCCAAACTCTTTGGATATATAGATGCCAGAGGCTGGGGTGAAATTTCCATCAGAGCATCGAAGACTTGGTATTTAGACACAGGTTCATGTCGAGCCGCTTCCTGTGGGCATGAGTGACGTGAGATGGGGTTGGAGTCAGAGGGCTGGCTCACCTTCAGTAGAATGTGTGGGTGGAAAGGCAATCATTTAATTGTCATCCCTGAGACCTCGGGCATTTGTTTCTTCAGGAAACAGAAAAGTCAAGTTTCAATTATCCTTAATATGTACCCACTTGAACATGGAGAGGTAGTACCAGCATGGATACCCCAGGAGCTTAGCTGGCAGCTGAAGGGGTAGTGAGAATCAAAGTGTGAGGCCTTATCCATCAAGGCTTGAGAGACTAGGAACTAGCTATTTGAGAAGTACTCTCTCCCCTGGGGAGAGCAGGGAAGGCTCAGGGACAGTTGGATCTTTGGTGTGGGGGCAGAGAGATAGCTGTAACATATGAATGGAGAACAGACTTCAGAAAGGAGAGGAGGGATGGGTACCGAGTCAGTAGAGGAGTTTGGGACAGGAAGTGGTGCAGAGTCTGACATATATGGAGAACCACCTGTGGATAGACCTTGGCACACATCTGGCAGGAGGAATGAATTTGTAAAATGTAGCTCAGAGATGGGTGGGATCAAAGAGGTGCTCTAAGAAATGGAACAAAGCTTTCAGGGTCTATATGCAAGGTCTGATGGATGTCTAAAATGATAGACAATGCCTGGTCCTGAGGAAGGATGAGATGGTTATTTAAGTAGGAGTAGCCATCCTTTATTTGTGTGGCCCTCCTATTTTTTTTTAATGAGTTCATCTCTCTCTTATGGTTGATAACAGGCCTGATAGGAGGGAGTATTCAAGGTCTTAAAATCACTACTGAAAACCAGAGACTGAAATATTTCTTCTGATTTTCTTCCCTCTACCAACATTGGTAAACTGTAACTGACTCGGTAAACTGTACATACAAATTTAATAATTTAGATATACCTGACAGATAATGTTACTCTGATCCTAGGGCACACACATTTACAGATCCGAGAGTATGGTATTTAGTAAAAAAAAAAAATTATAACAGTGAGAAATGCCAGTTCTAGAATCCTGTAGTTCCTCCAGAGGTAGGATGGCCAAAGAACTTCCATCTGGAGGCTTGCTTTGGATGTAGCAAATTCAGCCACACAACGAAACAGCTGCCTTTTATCTCATCAGCTCTGGATCCTCTCTGGAATGGATGATGGGACAGTGAGGGATTTGATCATCTCATCCTTCAAAGACAAGTAGAATGAATCCAGTAGGTCTTTGAAAGGTTTGAAGATTATCTAACTAAATATATCTCCATGTATCTAGAAAACCTAACTAACATGAATACAAATTTGAATGTTATAGATGACTACCTAGTAACCTGTATTTTTAATTATGCATTGCATTTTAAGTGAGTTGCACAAACACAATACCTTAATCAAGAGCAGAAATATACATATAATAAAATTGACCTTAAATTTGTATCAATAAACCAAGATCCATATAAAGCAAAGTATTCATATCTATATCACTTTAAATATAAACAAACATTTATAAACAATTGTTTAGGGAATTTGGGCATTGTTGTCTAGATTACTTCCTGTTGATTGGGTGTGCTGTAACAAAGTATTCTGTGTGATAGGTATACCTCAGCCAGCAGTCCTGAAGTCATCATGGAAGTCAGACCATCTGGGCCATTGTTTCAGGGGATTGTTTGATAAAATCACATTAGTCTGGAAGAAATTCATGAGTTCTCATTCTCTGTGGAAACAAAAGTAGAATCTTTTTTTCCAAAGCAACATATTTTTAAAACCAACTTTTCAAATCAATATAACTATAAAATATATATGTTTTGTTAGCTTAGTAGCCCATACAATGAAATGTCTCTCTGTACTTGGTCCATTCACAGTAAAAAAAAAAAAAAGTTAAATAAAACACAATAATATACATGATTTGGATATTATGTGTATATTCCATCTTTACATGGCTTAATTTCTTACTGTATTACTTTTTCTACAAGTTTAATATTTATTATATTATCTTTACTTCTAAAATCTATGACTGTACTTTTTATAATTGTCTATACTCCTCTCTCTCTCTCTCTCTCTCTCTCTCTCTCTCTCTCTCAAGCCTACATATATTTATTCAACACTCTAACCCATTTAGAGGACTTTTCCATCTGGATTTCTATGTAATTATTTTTTGACCGGGACTGTTTCTTAAAATGCTAAGAGGTATGGCTATGACTCAGGCTGCTTTGCCACTTGGCTCCACCCTGTCCAACATGGTGGAGGTCTGTTCAGCACCAGTTCTGTGAGCCATGCTCAGAGTCCCATTTTCATGCACACAGCAGGTCTATGTTGCCATTAAGCAAGTTGTAGCGTTCTCCTCACTAATCCCATTTAAATGTTCTATAGTCAGACATCCAAAAGGGTCAGAGCAATTTGTGCTGCTGAACAAGGAAACCCCCATTTTTAAAGAAGCCATGCAGTTTTTACTGCTAAAGCTGAATCAGGAAACCTCTTAAAGAAGTCACATTTTGGTTGTCTGACAGCAAACAAAGCAAGAAGCTGAATTAAACTCTGCTTTTTTGTGTGCCTAGAATTCCTTCTCAAGTTCTCTCAGGTTTTTAAGTAGATTCAGTTGACCATTTGGCACCAATCTCTTGGCAGGGGCTGCTAGTTCTCATTTGGTACAGCCTGAGATTCTTAATCACAGAAGCTGAGAACCTGGAGATTCCTTCTATGATGATGTGGTTTGATGGAACAAGACCACTAAAAGGTCTCTGTTAACCCTACAAAAACTTATTCCAAAAAACAGCAGGAAGCAGTTTGGAGAAAATAACACCCAAGTTCCCAAAAATGATTGTTTGTAAATGTTTGTTTAAATTTAAAGGGAGATATGATATAAAGATGAATACTTTGCATTGGTATGAATCTTGCTTTATTGATGCAAATTTATAGTCAAAATTATTATATGCATATTTCCACTCTTGTTTAATGTATTATATTTATACATCAAAATAAAGTACAATTTAAATTACAGATTAATAGATAGTCACTTATAAGTCAAATTTGTTTTCATGTTATGTTAGGTTTTTCTAGATATATAGAGATATATTTTAGATAGATAGATAGATAACCTTCAACACTTCAAAGACCAATTGAATATGGCATTTAAAATGTTTTAGAAACTTGGGCTTTACTTGACAGTGAGACATGTCTGCTTCTGGCAGCACCAATTACTTTGGAGAGGTTAATGGACATTGAAGAAACTCATTAAAGAATTTGCCTTTAATGTGACAAGACAAGCCATTTGGGCAAGAAACTGCTCTTGCCTGGATTGCTTGATGGTATGCTGTATAAAAGGGGCATGTGGGGCCCACAGAAAAGTGACTGTTGAATTGCCTAAAAAAGGCAAGACAACACTTCTGTGTTCCTGCTTCATAAAAGAGGATGCTAGACATTCTGCAAGACATAGAAGAAAGTGACTGATAAACTGCCTCTTGAGTTTTATTAGAATAGACTCAAATTTATAACAGAAAACTTCTAATATCTTCTAGCACTTAATGTGTATCTGGTTTGATTCCTCTATCGCCCATGATCAAGATACTATGTTCTACCTAAGTTTATTATATTAACAATTAAAGAGCTTATTTGCAATTATACATAATGCAATATATATGGGTAAAGTCAATGTGTTTATAAAATAAAAAAATAATATATAGCTTTATTTAATACAGTTAGCTATTTCTACAAAAAATGAAGACTATTACATTTCTATGTGATAAATTTCTGTGTATAATTGAGACTCCAATGTTTGAGGGAGCATTTGAGGCCTCTCATCTTGTACAAGTTTATGTTAGGAAAAGGTTATCCAACTCAGCCCCTATTGCAGTAAAGCATGAAACAATCCCACACCAGTTTGGATTCAAAGGGTTATTTGTTTGAGGGCAAAAAAAAAAAAAAGTTACAGAACACCGTCTTACACTACAGCCAGGAAAGGAGTCTAGTCACTGGAGCAAGACAAAGAGGGAAAGGCTGCCACTGCTTTTTAAAGAGAAAGAGACCATACCCCAGTGGGCTGATATCTCAACGGTTATTGGCTGAAGGAGCCAAAGGAGCTCCTGCAGCATTGAAGCAGTGCTTAAGAGAGAATCTGATAGTGCTTCAAGGGTTATTTAGGAGTAAATGGTCATAGCTTTTGTTTTTATTACATTCTAATTAATTAATTAATATCCAATCTTATAAAATATTTTTCAAATTATTGAGCATACTTTAGTGTAATTGAAATTCTATGGAAATACCATCTTCAAAGTATATGTGTTTTAATGAACAAAGCTTTTAAAAATAATTTGATACCTAGCAATTGTATTTTCTCTAATGTGTTTGTATGCTTTTATGCATCCATGTGCATCTAATGTTTGAGTTATATTATTAACTACGTAGCATAAAAATATAAAATCAGAAGAAATGTAGTTTGAAGAATTCTTTATAATTTAATCAGTATTAAAACTGAGTAAAATAAAATTGTGAATTGAATGCTATGATTGCACTTTTATTTTAAAGTGATTTTTAGTATGTGAAAATATTTTCTGAAATTTAATACACGTGATGAATCACATCTCACTATTTATGAACTTTATTACATTACTGCTTTTAGCAAAGATCCCAACTGTTGCAAAGAGGGTTAGGGATTTGATATTCATAAGTGAAGTTAACACTTGTATTAGATATTTGTAGATATGTTGTTGCGATGTGTACATATGTATGTGTGTACTTGAGTGTGTGTGTATGTTTGAATGTCTGAGTATGTGTGTATATGCATGTGTTTGTGTTTTTGTGTGTGTGTTTACATGTGTGTACATGTGCGTGTGTTTGTGTGTGTATGTAAAAAACTGTGTGTGTGTGTATAGGTTTGAAGGAGACACTGGCTGAGTATGCTGGATGAATCTGTCACATATTAAAAGATATGCTTTCAATTAAGAACAAAAATTATAACTGAGAAGGTGTTTAAGTATTTAAATTAATTAACTTTGATTGCAGTACATTATTACTGTCAAATTTAAATCAATCTCAGTTCCATTTCCATATTTCAAATCAGAATTCAACCTAAAATAATAGTTGCTGCCTATGGCTAATACTGAACGTATTATAAAATGTTCACATTTTATATTTCATGTCTTTTTTTCTTCATATCAGTGCGTTTAGATATGCTGTTTCTGATTGAGCATGTGATACTCATTATAGAATTGTTTTCCACTGCTGACAAAAGACAACCTTTATTTAAGATAAAAACATTTCTTTTTATCTTGAAAAGAAAACTTCTTGAAACACCTCTCTTGAAATATTAGTTTGTGGTGCTGAGGCAAATATTAAGAATATGAAACAGAAACTTCCTATTCATTTGTTAATCTGTATAACTAATAGTACAGAATTTCAAAGGTGGTCATAAAATTTGTTTCCCATATCAAATATTATTATTGACCTCTGTGTTTCATTAACTCCTATTATCAATTAAGATGAGTATGAAATGTATTTATTTGAAAACAGTATAAAACTTCTTATTTGATGATGTAAATATTACAATGAAATGTATATGATGTCAATAATATGTAAGTGAGATACAATTATTATAGGTTACTGGGAGAGTATGCAAACAGGTCTGTAAAAATACTGGTATATGCTAATTGATATATCAATATGTGCATGTTTATATACAATAATAAAAGTTATATATATATGGATATATATAAAATATATGCTTCATATTTGTTGTAAGGATGGTAGGTTAGAATTGATACACTTGGATTTACTAATTTACCCTTTCATTCTTCTCTCCTAATGGTACATCTTGTAGCACCTGTAAATCCTAGATGACTCTTCCACATTAATCAAACAGAAATGTATAAAATATATATTAAGGTAGGGTTTTCAAATTATGAGTCAGAATTGCATAGTGAGAGATCATTATACTCTTTAATGTAATTTCTGAGTAAAAAGACTCCAGCAAGAGCAATTGCCTAGTTCTTGTTTCTAGAGAAAGTTGTAAGTGCAGAGTCAGTTTTCATTCTTATTGATAATTACAGTTACAGGATATTGGAGAAGGTAAATTTTGAAAGAAATGTAAGAATAGGTAGTGTATATGCATTATATAGTCTAAATAAGGGTTTTCTAGGTTAAATGGCTGAACTTAGACTGAGATATGCCATACTCACTGGAAGGTCATGAGGGAATATAACAAAATCAGCTAAAAGTTGAACTACATTTTGCTTTACCACTAAGCACTCCACCTTAAAACATTCTAATTTTCTAAGCTGTGAATGAGAAGATATTGCCATCAGAACAATTAAACTTCTGAAATTTAAATCACTGAATCCCCAAGTACTGCCTTTATTTAAAAAAAAAAAATTATGGTCTTTGAAAATATATAAGCTGTCTGGATTAAAAATTCTCCAGTTTTGGTTTTAAAAAGAATGTCTTGGTAATTCTCTCTGATTATTAAGAGGTAACATCCTACCACCAAGATGGTAGCAAATGATATAAAGTATTTCACTTGTAAAGGAAATTGAGTGGATAAGCTGAGACACAGTAGATCAAAAAGCCCGCTACCTGAGAGGCCATACAAAGTCAACATCTATGTTTGTTTTGTTACTAAAAGAGTCATTCTAAATAGCAGTCAGGGCAAGCTCTTGAGAATTTTATCCCCCAAAATAAACAAGCAAACAAAATTTTTATTCTCTCTCTCTTTCTCTCCCTCTTTCTCTCTGAGAAGATATTTCTTTTGAACCATCTTATTTTGCCATAGAATAGATTTCCTTTTAGTAATGTGAAACACTGCATGGTTAAAATGTACTGGCAATAAACCTGGAGAAGTTATTCTTTGAGATCTGTATTAGTTTTAGGCATAAAATACAGCTGTGAATGCCTATGAATAATGATACTTCCAATCAATGTATGTTGAATTAAATATTCAGACATGGAGTCTTTCCTAATGGTCCACACCCACCCGAAACCCATTTCAAATTCTCTTTTTTATTGGTGATTTTTTTTTTTTTTTTTTGGTTTTTCGAGACAGGATTTCTCTGTAGCTTTGGAGCCTGTCCTGGAACTAGATCTTGTAGACCAGGCTGGCCTCGAACTCACAGAGATTCGCCTGCCTCTGCCTCCCGAGTGCTGGGATTAAAGGCGTGCGCCACCACCGCCCGGCTTATTGGTGATTTTTTAATTTACTAGATTTTAAAAAGGAATACCAATCCAAATTCCCACTCCTCCCATCCTCCCATTCCCTCCACACATCCTCCCACCTCACTCCCATCTAATCCTAAGAAAGGGTAAGGCACTTTGTTTGTGGAAGGTCCAAGGCCTTTCCTACTTCATCTAGGCTGAGCAAAGTATATATCCAAAAAGAATAGAACCCCAAAAATCCAGTACATTCAGTAGAGATAAATCCCAGTGCCACTGCCAATGGCCAGTCTGCCCCAGACATACAACTGTCAATCACATTCAGAGGGATTAGTTTGGTCCTATGCGTGTTCCTTTTCAGTCCAGCTGGTATTGGTGAGCTCCCATTAGCTCAGATAAACTGTTTCAGTGGATGAACCCTTCATGGTCTTGACTTCTTTCTTCATAATCTCATTCCTTCTACTCTTCAACTGGACCTTGGGAGCTCAGTCCACTGCTCTGATGTGGGTCTATGCTTCTGTTTCCATCTGTTGTTGGACAAAGGTTCTATGGTGAGATTTAAGACATTCATCAGTCTGACTAGAGGGCAAGGCCAATTAGAACACCCTCTCCTCTGTTGCTTAGGGTTTTAGCTGGTGTCATCCTTGTGGATTCCTGGGCATTTTTCTAGAGCCAGGTTTCTTGCTAACCCAATAATGGCTCCCTCAATCAAGATATTTCTTTCCTTGCTCACATATCTGTCCTTCCTCAATCTTGACAATCATATTCCATCAAGTTCTTCTCAATCCTCCCCTTCTTCCCTCCTCTTCCCCTTCCTTGTACCCCACCTGCGCCCCCATGCTCCCAGTTTTGTCAGGCTATCCTGTCTGTTTCCAATTTCCAGGTGTGTTTATACATGTTTTTCTTTGGGTTAGCATTATTACTTAGCTTCTCTAGGATCATAAACTATAGGCCCAATATCCTTTGTTTATACCTAGTATCCAGTTATGAGTTAGTTCATACCATATTCATCTTTTTGGGTCTGTGTTACCTCACTCAGGGAAGTGTTTTCTAATTCCATCCATTTGCATGCAAAATTCAAGATGTTATTTTTTTTTAACCACTGAGTTAGTATTCTAATGTGTAAATGTGCCTCAATTTCTTTATCTATTCTTCAGTTGAGGTGCATCTAGGTAGTTTTCAGGTTCTGTCTATTACAAATAATACTGCTATAAACATAGTTGAACAAATCAAGATAGAAATTTGTTCTTTCTTTCTCTCTCTCTCTCTCTCTCTCTCTCTCTCTCTCTCTCTCTCTTTCTTTCTTTCTTTCTTTCTCAATGGAGGTGACCATTGGAGAAACAACTTAAATTTTTTCTGGATAGAGGAAGTGATTATTGGCTCTGATTCAAGTCACAAGAAGCGCATTTACCAAAAGAACTATGAAGTATTAACTTCCAGCTTTCCCACCCTCCCATCAAAGTCATAGAGTCAAAGAGCATTTCTACTTGCTGTGAGGCTTTGAGGTGCTTTGGATTGATTCCTCTCAGGGAAAGAGAACTCGAAACTGAAAAGTTTCCAAAGTAGTGTTAAAAATACATTTAGCTCAAAATGTTTACAAGAATTTATGAAGCAATCAAAACGTGTCAAAATGTGTTAGTGAGTTAGAATTATGAAACAGGACAGAGAAAACAACCCAGATATTTTTCTTACTGTGATATATTTCGTTTTCCTTTGTTGGGACAGGCACATGTGCCTTTTTTTTTAAGTACTGCCATTATGACTTCTATTTTACCTGTAGGACAAAACCAAGTTCACATTCCCAAATTCTAGGGAAGCTGGGGACTTTTTAATAGCTAACTAACCTCCTCCTTAAACAATAGAAATAAAGTTATGCATCTTTATCTCTCTAAAAGCATTATGGCTGTTCCTCATAATAAAAAAGAATAAATGAATTTGATAGGTTGGACTGAAAAGTATACATTTTGTGTTGGTTAACAATAAGGGACCATAGAAAGAAAACCCTTAATCTTTGAATCCTGATTGGTGATAACAAATGTAACTTGGCACAGATGTTTGTGGGGTTTGTCCATAAATACTTCCAGGGGTGAATATTCAGGGAGTGAATTTAGTCTGTCCTGTGCTACCCAAGTCTCTACTATTGTCCCTGACTGGTCATTTTCTGTAGCGCTGCCCAGTAGTAAATCTTGCTTTGCAGAACCTCTTGTGTCTGCTCTGATTGATTTGGAGCCTTGGGCCCAC
Organism: Microtus ochrogaster; assembly: GCF_000317375.1. Classification (NCBI taxonomy): domain Eukaryota; kingdom Metazoa; phylum Chordata; class Mammalia; order Rodentia; family Cricetidae; genus Microtus; species Microtus ochrogaster. The sequence continues at coordinate 28,525,211 of NC_022030.1, forward strand.
AACCTATTTTTCCCTTTTTCTTTTCTTTTATTTGTTTCTTTTTGAGACAGGTTTTCTTTGCATCTTGTGTGTCCTAGAACTCACTCTGTAGAGCAGGCTGGACTCAGACTCACAGAGATCTTCTTGCCTCTGCCTCCCAAGTGCTGAGATTAAAGGCCTGAAGCACCACTGCCTGACTTCTAACGTTTTCTTAGACATCTGCTTGTCTTCCTTATTTATCTACCACAGACATTTGTTCTTCCCTTAGTTAATGATAACTAGTCAGGAAGAATGGTGGAGCACATTGTAAGGTTGTAGGATCAGCAGTTAGTATCTACTGGGCAGTGGTGTTACATATCCTTAGTCCCAGCACTTGTGAAGAAGAGGCAAATAGATTTCTGTGAGTTTAAGGACAGCCTGGTCTACAGAGTGACCTTCGGATCAGACAGACACCGAAAAACATAATAAAACAACAACAACAACAAAAAAAAAAACAATCAAAACCAAACAAAAGGCTAATACTACTGTCTATCTACTTTAGGGGTAGTCTGTACTGTATAACAAAGAATCAACCAAACAATCATATACCAGGTATGATTATTACTAACAAATATGTCCTTCATTTTTATTAGAGTGAAGTAGACACATCATTATTTGATATTTTAATTTATAAATATTTAGGGGGTCATATTACTTGGAATAGTATATAAATATAGGAATGTATGTTCAAATTCAGGAAAAAGCAATTATTGAAAAAGTATAAATATTAATATAATAAATTTTGAAACACACATACATGCTGTGTATGTACACACAATATTATTTTAAGTCAGGTTCTTGAATTAACTATTTAGCCAATCCTGGCCCTTAACTCCTAACACTCCTCCTCAGCTTCCAAAGTTTGGTAATTTCAGGAGTGAAGTGCCATGTTGTAATTTTAAAAGCTATAGCAGTGGATATATACAAATATTCCATTTTTTCCTGCTACTTCATTTTATGCTCTTGGTTAAACTCATGTTTAGATTATTGATTTGTGAGTATTGCTATGAATTGATCGTCTATAACATGAATCTAACTAGCATGTTTGTTTTCTCATTAATCCTGTTGGTCATTATATCATTTACTGTTCATTATAGCAAGAGACAAATTGCACAAATGCTTAATATTGTTAGTTCAGCTTGGTTGCCTTCTTTAGAGACACTAATTCTACAGAGCAGTTGGGCAAAAATCAATGTCTTATGCACCATTTATATTAAATTATGCTTGTTATGCAATTGAATCAACACTACATAGAGTTTTCTCAAGTTAATTGATCAACTCCTACAAAACAAATTAATATGACACATCAAACATATGGAATTGTTGTCCAGAAAGTACATAATAAGCACCATCACTAAAAGAAAATCAGTATTCCACGTGGGATACTGAATTCTCAACCCTACTAAAATTGCTAGATGAAAATAATAGCAGAGATAATGTAAACATCAGTTTAAGGGAAAACTTTTCTAGACCAATTGGAGCTTATGTCATATAATGTAACTGTATGGCTGAAGCATTTGTCATGTGTTTGGATTTTTTTCTTACCTCATCCTTTATGAATTGAAAAAAAAAACCAAGAGTTTGAAAAGTCATGACACATGGTATTGATTTATTTAACAGTATAAATAGTGTTATGATTATAGCCTTCATTGTAACATTAAATATTAGTAAATATTCTGCAAACCAGATTCCATAGTTTCCTAAATTAACTGCATATTCATCCTGCTGAAATATACTTCTGTGAGAATATAATAAAATTATGTTGCACAGGGTTAGGTATTGGTCCATGTGAAAATCATTATCATTTCATTAGATTCATAAATATAGTGAAATATATAAGAAACATATAAGAAAATATATGATATTATATATAGCACAGTAAATTAATATGCTACATTTTATTCAGTGTTTATTTCGTAAATATTTCTATGACTTAATGCATAAAGAATGTTCTATGTAGTACTGATTCAATTGTATAACAAACATATTTTAGTATATTTGAGACAGAGTCAAGGAAAAAGACCTATATATGTAAATCAATATTTCCAGAATAACATATGCAATGTTAAGGATATATGTTAAATCCCATTTACTACACATGAAAAAAGATATAATCTTCTTTAGAATGTTTTTCATTGTCTAAGTTCAGTGTAAAAAAATCTAGGTATGCTTCAAGCAACAAGAAAAATAAGGAAATTATAAAATTCTTGGCCTGTCATTAGCATTCAACTAGTTGCATGATATCTCACTGAGATAATATCTACAGCGTTTGAAGGGAAACACACCTGATTACTTTTGCAATGTCTTGCGCAAACAACAAGAGGTACTACTTTGAAAAAATTCCTATTAACCTGCATTTACACATGACCATGAATGCATTGCACAGTTATCACAGGGAAATTTGACTCCTTCTTCAGGCACAATTCTTACTTCCAAGCACATTCTTACCTGTAGAACAGAATTTTACCACTGATAAAAAATGTGATTAAATAGAACATGTAGGGAATAAAGATAAATTTATTTAGGCAAAGAAGTTCCTTTATCTGTTCTGACGAGTTAATATTTCTTCCATATAAAGTGGTTTTAGTAGTATATAATTGTCTGTGGATGAGCGTCTATGCTACATGTGTAGTAGCTCATGGAGACCAGAAGAGGTGTTTGGATTTCCTGAACCTAGCGTTACAGACAGCTATAAGAAAGCCACCAGACATGTGTGTTGGGAACCAAATCTGGTTCTCTGGAAGGAGAAGAAGCACTCTCAGTTACTAAACACTCTAAAACAGATTAAAAGAAGTTAGCATGGAGTATCTTTTCAGTTTATGCCCCAGAACGAGATTGCTGAATCTTCAGATAGACAGACTCTCAGTTTTCTGAGAAACAATCAGATTAAATTGCAAAGTGACTGTACCAGTTTGCACTCCCAACAATGAGAAAGTGTTCTCCATGTTTCATGCATAAACTTCCACTTGTGTTTTTGATCATTGTCTTTCTGAAAAGTTTTAGATGGAATCTCAAAGTCTATTTGATTTTCATTTCCCTGATGGCTAAGGATGGTGAACATCTCTATCAGTATTTCTTCACCATTTGAGATTACTTTCTTGAAAATTATTTACTTACATATTTATCCCATTTTAAAATTGAATTATTTGGTTTGTTTATGTCTAGTTTCTTAACCTTTTAATATATATTTTAAATTAGTCTTCATCTTTTCCAATTCTATAGGTTGTCATTTTGGTCTATTAATTGTGTTATTTGTCTTACAAAAGTTTTTCAGTTACATTATATCCCATTTATTGTCAAACTAGTGCCTGTACAATTGGATTTCTGGTCAGGAAGCTGTCTCTTGTGCCAATGTTTTCAAGGCTTTTCCCACTTCCTCTTCCATCAGGTGTAGTGTATCTAGTTTTATGTTAAGGTCTTTGATACACTTAGACTTGAGTTATGTGCAGAGTGATCAGTATGGGTCTTTTGCATCCTACTACATGCTGACATCTAGTTAAACCAGCACCATTTGTTGAAGAAACTTTCTCTTATGTATGACATGTTCTTGGCTTCTTTATTGAAAATCAGGTGTCCAAAAGTATGTGAATTTACATCTATGTTTTTATTCGATTTTATTTATCAGCCTTTCTATTTTTACACAAATACCATGAGGTTTTTATTACTGCATCTCTGTAGTACAGCTTTAAATTAGGCTGTTGATATCTTCAGAAGTTCTTTTACTGTGTAGGATTGTTTTAGTTATTCTGTTTCTTGTTTTGTTTTGTTTTTCCATAGGAAGTTGAGTATTGCTCTTTCTGAAAAGAAATGTGTTGGGATTTTGATGGGAAGTGAACTGATTCTGTAGATTACTTTTGGTAAAGTGGTCATTTTTACTATGTTAATACTACTAAGTCATGCGAATGAGAGCTTTTTCATGTTCTGATATCTTCCTCGGTGTTTTTTTTTTTTTTCTTCAAAGACTTGAAGTTCTTGTCATATAAATCTTTCACTTGCTTGGTTAAAGTTACCCCAAAATATTTTACATTGTTTGTGGCTATAGTGAAGGGTATCGTTTCCCTAATTTCTCTTTCCACTCATTTATCATTTGTTTTTCAGAGTACTACTTCGTGTGTGTGTGTGTGTGTGTGGGTGTGTGTTTATTTTTTACCCAGTTACTTCACTGAAGGTTTTTATCAGCTGTAGGAGTTGGCTGTTAGAATTTTTTGGATCACTTACGTATACTACCTTATCATCTGAAAATCATGATGTTTGGCTCCTTCCTTTCCAGTTCATATTCACTTGATCTACTTTAGTTGTCACATTGCTCTAGCTAGAACTTCAAGAACTATACTGAAGAGAAATGGAGAGAGTGGACAGTCGTGTCTTGTCCCTAATTTTAGCAGAACTGCTTTATCTTCATCTAACTTGATGTTGGATATCAGATTGCTATATATTGTCTTTATTAGGCTTAGGTATTTGCCCTGTGTCTCTGATCTCTCCAAGACATTTATCATCAAGTGGTGTTGGATTCTGTCAAAGA
>NC_022030.1:28537180-28554373 GCF_000317375.1 Microtus ochrogaster
AATATAATATTTTCTTATTATATTTAGTATAAAATATTTTAACAATTCTAAAAACTTAAATAAAAGCACTTTGTTGTAATGAATTCATATTCTGTATTGTTTAATACATTTCTGGAAATAAAACTGAATAAAAATAGTGTCTTTAGAATTACTTTACATGTTCAATCTAAATTCTTTGCCTTTTTTAAAGATATACTTTGAATTAGATGATAATTGTAAGATAGAACACATTGAACACATAAATAATGAATGTCAGTTGGTACTTCTAGGGATCTGTAATTTATATATATTATAAAAAACTGACATAACAACTCTATATTTGTAAAATTATTAGTTAATAACTGATGAAATAAAACTATGTAATCATTACAAAAACTTTAACGAAACTCATTAATATAAAAATTATGCTACATTAATAATTTTTATAATTTTTGTTTTGAAATATTGATATCCTTGAAAAATACCAGATTGGATAATCTTCTCAATGTTTCATTTGAAAAAAACCCAGGAATTTATTTCAAGTGTTCAAATTATCATGATATTTCACTTTCTTGGTAATCATGTTCAACGGCATTGGACTCACTGAAATTATAAGATGTAAGAATAAATTATATTTTTCAGACCCAAGTGTATATTATTCTTATACTAGCCTGAAAATTAAATTAATTTAATTAAATGTGCAAAAAGATTTTCCTTTAATTATTAGTTTAAATACAAAGTGAGAATTTCATTATCAATACTTAAGGTCATCTAAATCTTAATGATCTTAAAAGTGTTAGTATTATAAATGACGCTGGCTTTTATTTTTTACATTTCTCCGGATACTTCTTATTTTCATTTTATGCTTACTCAAAGCCTTTATTTCTTTCATTTCATGTCTCTCAATTTATCATTATTTTTAGTTTAAAAAAACTAAAATGGAATTTATAAAAATAATTTACTTTGGTCGATTCTACTTTCCCTCCTCCAATATTAGGCAATTTCTCTTCCTTCTGTTTTCTCAAAGGAAGAATAGATATTTCTAGTGTGTGTGCGCGCGCGCGTGTGTGTGTGTGTGTGTGTGTGTGCGTGCGTGTGGTGTCTGTGTGTGTGTGTGTGTATTACATGGGTTCATCTTTGTGTATGTGACTGTGCAGAGTGCAGTTGAGCACATCCCATATAGAGGATGTGAAGGTCAGTAGAGTACCGTGGGAACCTGACCTCATCTTGTAATGTGTTTGAGGGAACTCATCTAGATTTCTGTCACTGTGTCACAGGGTAGGTGACCCGTATTTCTCGGGATTGTCCTGTCTCCTTTCAACACACTGTAGTAATATTAGGCTTGAAGATGCATGCTACTGGGCCTACCACTATGGGGATTGGCTAGAACTGTGTTGCAGGAGAACTAATGTGCAAATTTGCAAAGGAAGTTGTAAAATAAAGACCTTTTTGTCAGATAAAATCAGAGTAATTTCTCCATGTAATAGGATAATAGGTTTCAGATAAATCACTCAGTGAGTAAAAGATACAAATGAAATATGGACCTTAGTAAGGAAAGTTATAGACTTTGATTAAATCTGTGTTGTTGCAGTTTATATAATAAGTATTTATCTTCAATTCTACTGTATTCTCAGTTTTGCTCAACATATAGAATATATTAACGTCATTTTAGGCCATAATCTCTTATGAAGCTAGAGGTACATCTGGATGGGGCTGTTTCTTTCCAGTTAGCAATACTTTAACTTAGGATTGATTTCTGTGGATACTTAAGTCTGAGAGAAAAGTTGATCTTTTATTTTATCACTTACATTTGTAATTTTGGAAAATTGTCTGAATAAAGTCTCATTAATGGCTATATATTGTTGCTGAATATATTATCTTACATAATGAATACATTGATTACGTCACAAACTAGGTTTTAAATAGCCACTACCTCTTCCCACCCACTGAATCCCCATCTCTTATGGTCTATATTGGACCTTTAAAATCTTTTCTTCCACAAATTAGGAAGATTCCATGACAATGAGAAATAGTTTACAACAAAAAGTACTGTCTCAAAGAGCATAGAGAAATTTCAATAGTAAATTAAATTTAATATAAAACCAAGGCCTGCATTTTGGTTTGTTATGAAGTCTGGGAAGCCAACTGATGTAATCAAAGGGTTAATACCTTGTTAGGCAGTTCTTTTCATTATTCTTCCAATATTTGATCTCTTAGTTTCAACTATTCTTAAAGTAACTTTTTACTGAGTATGAGTTTATTCTTTTGAAACTTCCAATTACGAAATACCTACCAAGATAGCTATCAAATGATAATTTAGTTGACAGCATATTTTCAACCATAAGAAAAAAATTTATTTTAAAGCATATTAAAAATGTTACAAATGGATATACTTACCTACTGGTCTCTTAACTTTAAGCTTTGTGTATTCCTAATTTTGGTTCATAAATTCATATCCCTTGTTTAAATTTCATGTACATTAAAATTCTTCTAAACATATTTAAACTTGTGGAAAGCATTTTAAAATACTTTTTTATAAAATCTAGAAAAAGGAATTTAAATATATGCATTATACATTAAACAGAAAAATAAAACTAAAAGTATTATGGATATCTTTTTTTAATCTGATCGTAATGATAAAATAGGTAAGTTTACAACAAAAATAAATGTCATTGAATTTTCTAATAAATACTGTTTAATAAAGATAAAAATTATTAATAATTAGCTAGATAGTTAATATTGTGAATAATTAGATTATTTATTTAGAATAATATATCATATTTAGGAAACAAATATGCCTACTTTGGAATTAAACCTATCATGGTATATCAGTCAAGAAGCACAAAGCAAGCATTTTAAAATGATCATTTTTATATATTTATATGTATTGATTTTTTTAACTCAAAATACTTTGAAAATTGCCTCATATTACTCAAACTTTCTCAGTTATGCTTTAGAACTCTCTGGCTTTAATTTATTTTTATTTGTCATCAATACAGTATGCAGGTTGTCTTAGAGATATTTCTTTTTTTTTTTTTTTTTTGGTTTTTCGAGACAGGGTTTCTCTGTGGCTTTGGAGCCTGTCCTGGAACTAGCTCTGTAGACCAGGCTGGTCTCGAACTCACAGAGATCCACCTGCTTCTGCCTCCCGAGTGCTGAGATTAAATGCGTGTGCCACCACCGCCCGGCTTTTAGACATATTTCTTAAACTACTCTTACTAGTCCAATATGAAGTGTAATTTTAATTAATATAATACTGTTTGCAATATATTAGTCCTTAGCAATAACTTCCCAAAGTTTCATAAATAATTTTTTGCTCCCACTATTGAATTCACTAAAGAATCTGCTGCCTTATGTTGTTTTCTGTTGCTGATTCCATTTATTATTTTCACCTAAAGCATGAAGTCTGATGCAAGTTCTTTTCTCTGAGGTTTACATTAGAATGTTTAGTATTCTGGGTGGTCTGAATAGTTATACAATCAAAAAGAAAATAATAACATGAAACCATGATAACAGAATCTTGTAGAATACATACTATTTATATGATTGTGGAAAGTCAAAAAATAAAAAAAGCAATTTCTATTCTTACGTCAATTTTCATCTCTCTTTTAATATTTGGGATTATAATATAATTATAACATGTCTGCCTTCTATCTCCTCCTTTTAAACTCTTCCATATATCTTTCCCCTTCATGCTTTGCTTCAAATACATGGCCTCTTTTTTACATCAAATTTTATTCTTTGAGTTTTCTTTATATATAAAGAACAGAGTTTATGAACTCAAAACAAATGAACTGAAACATGGAATCCAAAAGCAGCATCAAGTGTGTCTTTTCACTTAGTTTTGTTTACTTGAGTGATACCAAGTGAAATTACGTTTGCCATTAGCTGGATAAGAAGAGTCCTTTTCACATGGAAGGCCAGCATGGTGAGTTTTGATTTGGCATCACATGTAAATTGATATGATTTTCCCCAGATGTATTGAATTAAGAATGCTGTGACAGTTCTAAGAAGTTCCTGCTCCTGCCTTATCTTTATCTGGACACAAAGATGTCCAGAGTTGGAATATTACTATCTTTCCTTCTACAAATCAGGGAAGTACAATGACAATGAGAAATATTGTACATATAAAATATGTCTTCTTTCTACTTCCTATACATTCTAAAAATTGAATCTCTTTCAGTAAAATACATTCTGTCTTAGTTGCCTATAGTAAGAATTTACATGACTTTGGATAACTTTTAAATCTGTGTTTCCATTTTTTCATATCTACACTAACAAAAATTACTTGCCAAAACATGGCAGTTAGAATTTCTACTACTGTGATAGAATATCATGGCCAAAAGAAACGTGAGGGGAAAGGATTTACTAAATCTTACACTTTCTTTTTTTATTTTTTTAAATTTATTTATTTATTAAGGATTTCTGCCTCCTCCCCGCCACCGCCTCCCATTTCCCTCCCCCTCCCCCGATCAAGTCCCTCTCCCTCATCAGCTTGAAGAGCAATCAGGGTTCCCTGACCTGTGGGAAGTCCAAGGACCGCCCACAACCATCCAGGTTTAGTAAGGTGAACATCCAAACTGCCTAGGCTTCCCCAAAGCCAATACGTGCAGTAGGATCAAAAACCCACACTTTCATATCAATGATCGCTATTGAGGGATGTCAGGGCCAGAACTTGAGGAGGAAACCTGAAAGCAGAAACTAAAGCTGAACTCATGGGAGAGTATTCCTTACTGACTTCCTCCTACAGATTGGATTATCCTACTTTCTTAAACAAATCTGAGCTGCCTGCCCAGGCATAACAACCCATGTCAATTCAACATAAAAACACATCACTATGCAACTACAACCTTTCATTTCTTATTTGCCCCGAGATGGCACGTTATTATTAACATCACATTACAAAATGCCCCATCTTTTAAAAGTCCTGTGGTCTTTAAAAATTCAAATACCTTAAAATTTCAGCCCCTTTAAAATATCTAAACTCTAAGAGTTCAAAGCCTCTCTAAAATTCCAAACATCCATAAAATATTCAAACTTTCTAGAATTACAAAGTTGATCTAAAATTTCTATGCCTTGCAACTATGTGCTCCTGTAAAGTGAAAAATAAGTTGCATACTGTTTTCTCTAAGTCAGTAACCTGAAAGAAAAACTGAAGCAGAGGCCATGGAGGAATGTTGTGTATTGGCTTGTTCAGTATACACCTTTATTAAGCAACTCAGGACCACTATTTTGCATTCATCGTTAATCAAGAATTGTACTACATACTTGACTTTATGCAATCCAAATGGAGACATTTTATCAATTGAAGTTACTCTTCCCTGACAATTCTAGCTGTGTCAAATTTACAAAACACTAGCTAGTCCACCATATTTTATCGCTTTTTATCTTCTTAATATAGAAGGCCACAAGTTTCCTTCATATCTTTTATATATTGTGACAAAAATGTGAATTCAAGTATATTTTTCTGAGTTATTGCCATACCAGTGTGTTTATTTTCTCATGTGTCTACACAGAAGAACAGTTGAACATTTTATACAATGTATTTTTTAAGATGTGCAGAAATGTCTCTTTCCAATCTTCATGATTTCATTTGTTGATTTTTTTATACTAAACTATCATTTTTATTGGTTGAGCAATCTTCCAAAGCTAACTGTTCTAACATTTTTATTATCTGACTGAGAATGAGGCATAAAATGGGTATAGTATCTTGCCTTTCTGAAGTCTGCATTTCCAGTCTTTCTACTAACTATAGCAAGAGCTTCTCCGAATCAATATTCTTATGAAGGGTCTTGTGAAAACTAATTTAGAATCGCCCAAACCTAATTGTCTGTCCATTCTCTTCTTTCCTATTCCTTTCTTTTTCTATAATATTTCTTTTCTTATTCCCTTCTCTTCTACATATCTCATGGACCAGTTAGATTCCTTCTGTCTTTCTCCTTCATTTTCTCTAGCTCTCTTCTCACTGTCCCTATCTTTCTTCCTCCCTCCATGTGTTTGTGTGCGTGTGTGCGTGTGTGTATGTGTGTGAAATGCATACATATGTGCATTTATGTGAACGCACAAAGCTTAGAAGAGCTTTCCAGGTATCCTACTCTTGTTAGTCTTTTACTTATTCTCTTGAGAAAAGAGCACAGACTCAACCTGGAACTTGCCAAATATTCAGTTAGGCTGGCTGACTAGCAAACTGAAGTCAGCATTCGGCACAGGTGGTTGTACCTTGTGTGCCTACTGGGAGTCCAACTCAAAGATCTCAGGGTTGGACACCAAGTTACCAAGTTCTTTAAATGGTGAGGCATCTCCTCAGCTCTATTATACAGTTCTGACATTTTAATTTCACTCCAAGTGAACCTCACTCTTCCTTGACATTGGAGATGATACACAATCACTAACTTCACAATGAAAGTAATTCATTTTCTTTATTTTCAATAAAATAAAGAAGACCTCCTTTTGTTATTTGTTTGTTTACTTTTGTTTATGTTTTCTGGCTAGAACCTCCAAACCCTTGCTATAATTTCATTGGCTACAAGCTGTGCTACTTACAGCACTGATTAGGAATTCCCGCCTTTATTTTTCCATGCCTTTCATGTTTTCATAGATGAGTTAATCTCAGATACTATTTGTGTGAAGGAATTTTAAAATACTTATATGAAAATTCTTCTACCTTCATTTTGTAGAATAGTTGCTGCTGAAATTAAATATTTTTCTATTTGTTGTCTCTTCTCTTTCTTTCTATCTTTCTTTCTTCTTTTTGAGTACTTAAGTTATTAAGACAAGTACACTGGGATGCAATTTTTCTTAATTCTTATTTGTGTTTTATGGATAGGTTAATCTACAATTCATGTAAATTTTAACTTATAAGAGAGTGTCTTCTATTTTTCTACAAAATATATCTTCTTGCAATTTCCTAGTTCTTCACTTTCTATTTGTTGAAAATCAATAAAATTGATGTGATACACAGACATTTTTCTTTACTATCTTAATATATGCAAAATTTATTTACTCACTGGATTTGTGTTATTGAATGCTAAGTTGTTTGTTTATTAGGGCTTCAGAGATATTTTTTTCAGTAATGATACAACTAATGAGACTTCTGGACTCATTTATTCTTCTTGAAGCTTCGTCCTTTCATCATATGTTCAAGGGCTTTTGGGGTCTATATAAACCCACTTTAAGTATTACCTTTCTCTCTAAATAGTGATTTTTTTTGGTTAATTAAAACCTGTGGAATTTTAAAGAATATTTAAAAATAACATTTTATGGGCTTTTTAGTAGTCTTGTGTAGACTTCTTAAACCATTTTTTCAAACAAAGGTTTATTTCTTATACGCTACTCTAGACATTGAACATAAGTTAGGGAGGTGATCATGGAGAGATAGGAATGGATAGTGAAAGGAGGCTATTGGAAACTGATGAGTTCCATGCATTGTGAACAGAAATTAATCTTATCCATGGTAAAAAATCAATAATGACTTTGCACTCAGTGTTGAAAGGCTTGCATAACAGTGATCACTTTGTAATACTGATGTGCTACCTAGAAATTTGCCAGATATGGTATTGAAAAGGTGGGCTGTGCAGTGTCACGTCACAACCAGACTCATTCCTTACATGTGAAGCAAATTTTTGATTGAAGTTTATGCTTGATCACAAACAGATTCTTCTCAATATTTTAAAATAAAAACATATGTAAAACAAATGTATTTATGGTCACAAAATAATTCACATACCCTCAAGTTCCCACTATATAGGTTTTCAAAACACAGATTCAAAGATATTGCTATGCATTCTTTGCTGGTGGAGAAGAATAAGATTTGAAAGGTAAGTTAAAAGAGAGTAAAATTTAGATGATGAAATAAATATGTTTAATAATTAGATATTAAAAGAACTCATAAGTCCATGTCAAAACAGAAGAATCTGTCTTTTGCTAAGTTGCACACTGCTTGGGTGTGAACGTGCAGGAAGGAGAATGATTGCATTCAGATGACAGCTTTCTGTATTTGACACTTGACTCTCACCGGACCGAGCAACACAGACAAGACTTACATTTATGCGGGAGGTTCCCTTTGGTACTGCATTGCTTGTTCACTTGTGTGTTTTTCTGATCATTTTAACAATAAGTTCAGAACTAACTGATAGCTCCTATAGCTGCGAGTAAGGATCCAGGCAACAGAGACAGGAGCTTTGCAGAGGATTAGAAAAATCCCTCCTTTTTGGACCCTTTCTTTGTTATTTTGCCATTTGGTGTTGCAAGACCAGAATCTGCAATGTCTTGTTTCCTCAGAAATTCTTAGCAGTTTCCATTGCTTCCTTGTTTCTGGTAACATATTTGATCACCTTCTCTTTCTGTGTTGTAGAAATGTGCACATTCTGCTACCATTTGATGACCCATGTTGCCTAGCAACCATTCCCCAGGGTTGTCATTTCCTTATATTATTCCAGTGAGTATTAATTTCATGAAAAATTGAAAAGGATATGGGAAGAAGACACTCTTATCCTGTCCTTTTGAATTAAAATTGAAGTTTTTGTTAGCTAGATTTGTAAATTATATAGTTCTAATACTACATTTAATATTTCATATCCTTGACTTCCTTTTGTCCCCACTCCCAATAAAACTGACAATATATTGCATCTTGTGTTTCTTTGCTTTCTTCTACACATTGCACTTACTGATACTTACAATATTTTGTGAGTTCTGACATAACTTAAGAAAGTAGCCTTATATTAGCCAAGGATACTTCTTCCTTTGCCTTCATTCCAAAAGAAAAAGTGAGTTTGGCAGCAGTTTATAGATGTTTGGGTTAATTTCTTGTCTTTTCTATGCATATAATATCTGTTTTACACAATCAATTGTTCAATTAAATGACTCTTAGTACTTAGAACTACCCAGACTCCTCCTGAAAATTGATTCATATAACTACTTATATATTTTTGACAAATACCTTTTAAGATAATGTAAACCTTGTTGGCAACTAGATATTTACTGAGAACTTGCCATGGTTTGTATAAGATGATCATCCATTTTCTGCAATATCATCAGTTTTTGAAACACTAAAGTGATGTGGGATATCTTCATTGACCCCCTCCATTCAGGGCTCAGGTATTTTTGTGGAAGATTCGAGGAGCAAAAAAAACAGTGTCTTCTGCTGTTGGAACTTTTCTTTTTCCAGCCTGTTCATGGTGGACCCATTTCTTTTCCACCCTCCGGTCCTTACAGTCATTTATAAAGTAATCATCCAGAGGTTTGATTGCTGTAGGAGCAAATTCTCCTCCTTCAGCCAATAGCCTTTAAGATACCAGCCCACTGGGGCAAGATCTCTTATACTTTAAAAAGCAGCAAGAACCAGGCACTCTCTCTCTCTTGCTTCTGGATCCCTTTGTGTCTGCTAGACTCTCTGTTTCCTGTTTACAATGAGAGAACTGTTGTTTGGAACAGTGATTTGTAAGTTTTTCTCCTTAAATAAATAAGCATTTTATTATCAATATTTCTGAACTGGTGTGGGATTGTTTTGCAGCTTCATCTGGAGCTCAGCATTTGGGTTTAGAACCCTCAGCTCTGCTAACTGCTGCCAGCCCAGCTCGGCAGGAGCCCACCCTCAGCAGGCGACAGCCTATGCATGGAGTCAGCAGTTTAATAGAGAATTTCACACAGTGGCTTTTCTTTACATGCCTCAGATTGGCTTCAAGTACCCAAGCATCCTACCATTTGCCTCCCACCAGGGTGGTGCACTGCAGACATTTCAGTGAGACAGATCTTCCCCCGTCTGAGTCAGCTGTTCTGTTGCATTGTAACGGTTTGAATGCATTTGCCTATTTCATTGCTCTAGACATCCGCAGAGCACACAGTCTGTGATTTATCTTTTAGCATTCTGCTCTAAAATCTGAATTCAGACCAGCCACAGGTGAATTCATGTGCACCACTTCTCCCCACTGGATTAGTTTTGTAGGTGGCCCATGATACCTACTGGTAGGTTATGGTTATTGCACCTAATCCAGCTAATTGAACCACATGTAAGATTTAATATCATAAATATGCAGCATAAGTTGCTAATATTTTGTTTATTTATTTATTTATTTAATTTATTAAAGATTTCTGCCTCCTCCCCGCCACCGCCTCCCATTTCCCTCCCCCTCCCTCAATCAACCCCCCTCCTTCATCAGCCCGAAGAGCAGTCAGGGTCCCCTTCCCTGTGGGAAGTCCAAGGACCTCCCACCTCCTTCCAGGTCTAGTAAGGTGAGCATTCTTGCTAATTTATTTATTTTTTCATTCTTGCTAATTTAAAAGGACAATATGTTAGACAATCTAACCATCCAAGGTTTTAATAGCCTCTTTACTTATGCCATGTGCAAGGTTTTACAAGACTTATATGATGATGTCCCTTCTGCATCATTATTTCTGATTCTGGTGATTAGTCTTGTCCTCAATATTTTTTTCTTTAAAAAAATGGCTTGACAATAGGACTAGGAATCAGGCATTTTTTAGAAATGGTACAGTCTTTTCAGATTGAAACCACACTTCTAAGGAAAGAGGTTGGAAATCTGAAGAAGGATATGGCCAATATAACTAACAAAACTCAGTTAACTGAGATACTTTCAGAAATGGTACAGATTGATAGTAATTTATTTAAAGGAATATTCAGCTCTCAAGAGAAGGAAACAGCTGATTTCGCAAATAAAACCCAAATAATGACAGTGAGTGCTGAAACATTATTTGAGAGTATTCACAATGTTGAAAGTGTTAATAGAACTCTGTCAAAGGGGTATGACTGATTGATAGAATATCTCTCCAGAAAGGTAATATGCATGCTACAAAGATTATGTCCAAGGATGAGACATTATCTCTTCAGGACAGACTTCATACCTTGGAACCCTCAATGAGGGCATTAAAGCAGAACACTGGACAGGAGATCCAGACATTACAAAAGGCAGTAGTAAACAGATTTAAAAAGATTGAGGAAACTATCAAATTTGATGAGTAGAGACAAAAGTTAAAAAGGCAAAATTTGACCTCGTTGGTACGTAAAAATCTCTGGAATAGTTTCCCCAGAGTTCTACCTGCCTCTCCAGTAATAACATCATAAAAAGTATCTGTCTCCAAGTATTGTAAGGTTGTCAAGGAATATAGATGGGGGCCCATACATATGACTGATCTAAAAGAAATTAAACAAGCAATTGCAGCTTATGGACTACATTCGTCTTTTGTTAGGGAAATTGTCAAAATGTGGACTTTCAGTAGCAAAGCCAAATCTCAAGATTGGGCTCAGTTAATCTCAGCAGTAATAGAAAGTGGACCATAATTGCTTTGGAGGTGTTTTTTGAAAGAGGAAGCAAGAAATTTAGAGCAACAAGAAAAAGCAAAAGGACTTTAGATTTCCCTAGATCAAATTCTAGGTGAAGGACTTTACTCTGATCCTCAGGATCAAGGTCTTTATGATGACCACACCTTGTCCCTATGTACCATAGCAACTTTAAAGGCTTGTAACAGGATTCAGGAACTAAGAAAGAGAACTGAATCATATCTTGGGGTTAAACAGGGTCAGAGAGAACCTTTTCATGATTTCTTGCAAAGACTAACTAGGGTTGTACAAATAGGGGTAAGTGACCCAGACATCTATTAACAATCAAAAACCAAAGTTAAGAGTTTGATAAATGACGTTTTTATTGAAGGCTTATTAGACATGGGTGAATGAGTAATGTAAGTATCATTACTCCAGAATCTTGGCATCCGAATGGGCCTCTTCAACAGGTGTATGTTCAGTTCCTGGGAATTAGAACCCTATATTGGGTAAAACAAAGCATGAGATGGGTTGAATATATAGGGCCAGAAGGGCAAATAGGAAGACTAAGGCCATATAGCCAATATTGCAGTGAATTTGTGGGATTGTGACCTATTTCAGCAATGGAATACCCAGATTAACATTACTCCAGTCCCCAAAACTTATGTTTCTGAGGAAAATATCAGAAGATATTACTGATGATGAAAACCAGCCATTTGGGTTGTGCAAGAACACAAAGCAATTGATAAACCCTCATAGGTACCAACAGCCCTACCTTTAAAATCGTTAACTGAAAAACCGATATGGGTTAAGCAGTGGCCTGTAGCTGAGGAAAAGTTTCAGGCTTTAGAATAGCTAGTACAAGAGCAACTAAATGCTTGACATATAGAAGAATCTACCAACCCTTGGAATTTTCCCATATTTGTTGTTAAAA
The DNA here is from genome assembly GCF_000317375.1 of Microtus ochrogaster. Lineage (NCBI taxonomy): Eukaryota > Metazoa > Chordata > Mammalia > Rodentia > Cricetidae > Microtus > Microtus ochrogaster. Next base: position 28,549,366 of record NC_022030.1, read on the forward strand.
GAAATCTGGAAAATGGAGAATGGTGACAGATCTATGAGCTATCACAAAAGTTATTCAACCTATGGGCCTTCTACAATCTGAAATTTATGGATAACTTACATTGGTATAGTTTTTGTATATTGATGGAAGTCCAAATTATATTTGTTACTTTTGTTTACATTACATATATTATATATATATATATATCTTTTGTCAGATTGTATATATTGTATATATGCATGTTTCTACCTCAGTTTAGGACATTTTGTATATTGATACAACTTTTAGGGTATATTTTCATTTTATTATAGGTCAGTAGTTGCTCATGTTTGTTGTTCATACAGTTAGATCAATTCTGTCTAGATAGGTATTCTTCAACCACTTCAAGAATCTGTGGAAAGTGGCATTTAAATAACTTAGGATTCTGTTGACATGAGAAATGATTTCTCTGAGAGCACCAATCTATTCCCAAGATAATGTTTGCACCAAAGAACTCTACTTGGAGCTTGCTTTCTTCTTGTCAAAACTGGCCTTTGGGCAAGAAACTGATAATGCCTCAACCACTGACAAGTTACATGATATCTGAAAATAGATAAACAGGACTGTCAAATCTTGCCAAGACAGGGTAAAATGGGTTTGAAAATTTTCCTGCCTCTGAAAATGGTCTGTCAGTTACACTAGGCCTTAACCAAAGTTGGTTGCTTCAACATTGCAAAATGAAACTTCGGGTGATTGCTCAGGTAGCTAATTGTCTCCGTCATATATTGCTCACTGTGGAAGCTACTTAATTGTGCTTCCTGCCTGCTCAAATAATATTATCTTCCTTCTCATTCCTTTGATTGGGTTGAAGATTAGATAGTTGTAGTAACTGTACTCTTAAGAACTAGCCAAGCCATATCCAATACAAGACTTAGACTTCATAAGATAGTATGTTTATTTAAACATTTAACATATGCTCCTTACTTAATATTGTTTATGTTGGGTATAATTCTAATTATACCTTATATCTATTCCTAGTGTATATTGTTTTGTATTGGATTTGAAACTCTCTTATTTAAACAAAACTAGGAGGTACTGTGGGAGCATATTCTGCTCCCTCAGCCAATAGCCTTTAAGATACCAGACCACTGGGGCATGGTCTCTTATACTTTAAAAGGCAGCAGGAACCAGGTCTTGCTTCTGGCTCTCATTCTGACTTCTAGACTCTCTGTTTCCTGTTTGTGATGAGAGGACTCTTGTTTGGACCAGTGATCTGCAAGTTTTTCCCCTTAAATAAATAACCCTTTTTATTATCAATATTTCTGAACTGGTATGAGATTGTTTTGTGGCTTCAATTAATAATAGTTTTAATGGTTATAATTATTTGGCAGATGGCTTAGGCTTATTTTTAATTTTCTTATATGTAAATTAACCCAATTTTTATAATCTTTGTATCCCAGGTGACTTCATGGTGCTTCCTGTTTTATAGTACATCTTGTGGTTCTGGTGGCTCATTGACATCTCCCAGACTCTGCCTTTTTTCTCCCAGTAATTCTGCTTGAATTTCTCACCTAATTATATTCTGCTCTGCCATAATCCAAAGTAGCTTTATTCATCAACCAATAAAAGCAACACATATTCACAGTTGTACAGAAGGACATCCCATCATCTGACATGGATCTACACCTAAATAAGCTTTTTGAAGGTCATAAACTCAAAGAAACAGAGTCAAACTGGGCCTTCTAGTGTCTCATGCCAGCCATGGCACAGAGATACACCTCCTGACAACTGTCTGAGTAAAGGATGCCTTCCCTCAACTGCCATGGGTTGGGGTTTCATCTTACTCTGCAAGACAGAAGGATAATATATCACTCTAAAAAATGTGCTGCTATAAGTTTTCTTATGCGTCAAATATTTCAGAATTGACGAAACCTACTGGGATCCCTTGTTGATTCATATTTCCATATAAACACACACTTCTGGAAAATAATGCATAATATTTAATACAATAAACATCAGTGTCCACTTTCATTTTTTTCTCCTCTTTATTATCAGGAGCACACACATTTATATTAATAATCAACAGAACAAACTGTCTGAATATTATATTGCACTTTCTAAAAATGTAGTTTATGATGGTTAATTTTAAGAAGCATCTTCTTATGGTAAATTATGCGTTAATGAGTGACATAGTTATCCTTGACATTGATATACAGCCTTACTTTATCTTTACTTTATTTAAAAAACTAAATTCACCATCATGCTGTCCATAGATAAATGTTTTTGGTTTCTCTTCTCATAACACCCTTCATTATAGTTGCTCAACTTCATTTACTTCTGCCTAACAAATATTTGTGCTTCATTTGGGAGACTTTCTTGTTCTTCCCTTTTGTCTACCTTTCTCTCTCTCTCTCTCTCTCTCTCTCTCTCTCTCTCTCTCTCTCTCTCTCTGCCTTTTATATTTTATGAGCTTCTTAAGTTCAATATTTTAACCTCCATGTGTTCATAAGATTGGCAGTTGAGAAAACTGTTTTTTGGAGGAAGTCTGAGATAGAGGCAAGAAATTTCATTTCATCACTGAGATGTATAGCAGGATATTAACATTACAGTAATCCAAAAATTCTCTTGGGAAACATTGCAGGAATCATTGGACAATACAGATGAGATAAACATAAAACAGATCACCTTGAAAAATACAACCATACTGAGGTGCTACCACATATTATGAATACTATCCGACATTATTAAGAGGAAAGGTTGGGTGGTGGGAAACATTTTCTAATGGTTCACATTAAAGAAACTGACCATTATAATTTCTTCAATTATTCTCTAGAAAGTTTAATATTTTTTACTTGAAAAAACATAAGAATTATTCAATTACTGGAAAAGTTCTTGATGTAAAGAAAAACTTACTGGATCCATTTGTTTGAGCAAGCAAGGAATCAATGAAATGGCATGTTTGTATCCTTTAAGAATGTACTTTGTAATATGTTTGCTTTGTTATCATTTATGTAGAAATATATTGATTTCAGATATGAAAATTACTTTTCAGAAAATTCTTTCAAAATAGTTTATAATACTAGTGACTCTGAAAAATTAAATTTCATGACATACAAAATAATTCCATCAAATGTACTTATATGGTAGATAAAATAGCAGAAATATATACCCATTATAATTCTTGTTGATACTTAAATGTTAATCATCATGAAACATTGCATAGATGTATTGTATGTGTCAATATTAAAGACAGTTATTTTTAATATCTTTAAATAGCATCTAAATCACAGACAGGAAATATTTCTAGTGCCGATTCTGTTCTGCTGAATTTCAAGAAATATTCATAACACTTGGGAGAAAATTCTCTTACTGTAGTGTGCCTAATAGTCAACATTAATCGCTCAGGATTTTATAAAATAAATCATTTTTGACATCCCCATTTCAAATCTGGGTATTGCTGGGTAATTTTGTTTATGGTAAATTCCATAAGCGTATGCCATTTTACATGATTATGTTTTCTGTTTTCTTTGTATCCTCACCCTGGCACATGGGGCAATGGCTCCATGTTAAGTGCTCAAAGCTAAGATTTTCTCTTTGAGAACTGAAAACATTTCTGGGTTTACAGAAATAAAACCAGACTCTAGTATTGTCATATATTTTAGGTCTCAAATTTGTGTTCTTAAAATCAAAGATTAGCAAAAGCAGAAAAGAGGGAATCTTGTCTGAGAAGATTCCTTGAGAAAAGCACTTGCTGCACATGCATGTAGACATGTGTTCTGATCCAAACACTGCCATCACAGTGTGGGGACAGAGCTGGAACCCCAATCCTGATAGAAGCAGGATTATACAGAGTAAAAACAGCAGTCCCTGGACCCAGTGGTAAGCACATGTGATTATATGGTGACCTAAAATTTTAGTGGGGGGCGGTGTTCCTAATTATAATTTAGAGAAGTAACTATGGAATAAATCCAGGTGTCAATCTCTGGCATCTACATGTGTGTACATGAATGTTCATGCACATACAAACAGGTGCACAGAAAAGTACAATGCACACACAACCAGGGGCTCTTTGCTTAATATTTAAGGGTTAATGTCCCCATTTGTGACTAATGAATCACCAATTAAGTATAAAGCAAAGACATCTGGGAAGCTAGAAAAAAACATTTTCAAGGTTTTATGCCTGATGTTTTAGTACTTACAGTGCAATATTTTGCACTTATAACAAAGCAATTGTGCAGAAATTTAAATTGCACCATATTTACATAATGACACCCCCAGTAACGTGGAATCCATTTGTAATGAAATTCATTTTTATTCACAAAGTAGCGCCTGAATGTGCTTTTGGATTAATTATACTTTTTTGAGAAAATATCATGGTTATCTTTTAAGATTTCATGTTCATTTCCAAGTATTTTAGTTTCATCCATGTACAAGCAGAATATGATTGTATAGCAAAATCACAAAGTAAAAATTTTAAGTTACAGAGACTTCTCTCACATCCATACTTCTGGACATTTAACCATGGACAAAAAGCTTTTATCCTTTCCTTCCAAAGCTAAAAATAAAAGCAAGGGTTGCCAATTTCATTTTGATCAAGCATATCTTGTTATTTGGAGTTCTTTGTGGGAAAGTCCAGCTAATATGCTATCAAACACAGAGTTGAGCATAAAATCAACACCTGTATAAGCAAATGTATCGAGAACATCCATAAAGAACATGAATCAAATGGAACAGCAACTGTCCTGATAGTTAAGAGGACATTTATTTTTTAACCATCTTTTAGTAATTTTTTCAGATTTTATCTGTAAATAATTTTCAGTTTTGAATAATTAAACTATTAAAACATATTAGCATATACATTTAATTGAGTCTGATTACTGAGGCTTAGATTTTTAAAAAAGAAGCACAGTGATTGAGGGGAGAGTCAGTAGACTGACATTTTTAGTCTGTTCAGATTACAGTCAGCACCTTCTATAATAGCAAAGAATCTTTAGATAGTCAACACATTACTCCATGTACATAGTACTTTTTTTTTATTGAGAAAAGGAAG
>NC_022030.1:28554808-28555324 GCF_000317375.1 Microtus ochrogaster
TCATTGGGACCTTGAGAGCTCAGTCCAGTGCTCCAGTGTGGGTCTCTGTCTCTATCTCCATCCATCACCACATGAAGGTTCTATGGTGATATGCAAGGTAACCCAGACCCAAAAAGATGAACATGGGATGTACTCACTCATAATTGGTTTCTAGCCATAAATAAGGGGCATGGAGTCTACAATTGGCGAACCTACATAGTACTTTTTTAAAGCACTTTTTTCCCCTAGTGGATTGTGTCTGTTCAGTTTTATCTGATCATTGTTTTTCTCCCAGACTTGGTCTTTTCCAGAAGCATTATTGTATCTCCAAGTTTCTGAAGCATACATCCCATTTTCTCTTACAGTTTTTCAGAATATTGGACTGTTTTGTAGTATTGTGTGTAGGCAGAGATGTTCATTCATTTTCCAACTACCCAGACCAAATAATCACATGGAAACTATACTAATTATAGCACTGTTTGACCAAATACTCAGGCATATTTCAAGCTATCTCTTACATCTTGAATTAACCCATTT
>NC_022030.1:28557549-28570662 GCF_000317375.1 Microtus ochrogaster
AAAAAAAAACACAATAATGTTCATAATCCAGACTCTCTTTATACTTGCAATTGTTTACTACTGGTATGCTTTTAAGGAACTTTTTGATATTCTCATTTTACGTAGAGTTCTATTTTTTTCCAGAAAACATTGAACATTTGTACTTATTAACAAATCTCATTTTTCTCATTTAGTGGAGTTGTGCCACAAATTCCAAACAAGCCTCTAGTCTTCTTTGAATGAATTATCACTGCTTTTTTCATTAAATATTATATTGTTTCATTAAAAATTGTATCTCATTAAATGTTATATTTGTTTTATTAAATATTATACTTTCTCTGTGTCTCTTATTATTCTGGTTTATAATTTTAATATTGACAAAAAGAGCAGGAATATAAATGCTTATGAGCCCTTCTTTCAAAAAGTGGTACCAATAAATATCAGGCATGAACATAAAATTCATCAGCAGAAAAGGACTTTACATTACTGTAGGTGTTTCAAGCTATGGGCCAGAAGAATAATCTTTTTTCCCTCTTTTTAATAATTTATTTATTTTTTAAAAAGAAAAACTAACTGTTTTCATTTAAACACCAATCCCAGTTCCCACTCCCTCCTCTCCTCCCATTCTCTTCACATGTTCTCAAACCCCACCTTTCATCCACACCTCAAGAGGGGGTAAGGCACATTGCTTTGTGAAGGGTCCAAGGTCCTCACTACTATACCTTGGCTGAACAAGGCATACATCAAAAGAGAATAGGTTCCCAAAAAGCCAGTAAAAGCAGTGCCATTGCCACTTTGAATGAATAAGACCCTGCAGTCTTTTCCAGTCATACAACTGTCACCCATTTTCAAAGGGACGAGTTTGGACTTACGCTACTCCCTTCCTTGTCCGGCTGGAGTTGGTGAGGCTCCATTAATCAGGTAAAATGTGTAAGTGGGTATCCCCACCAATCCTACCAAAAGCAATCTATAGATTCAATGCAATCACCATCAAAATCTCAACACAATTTTTCACAGACCTTGAAAGAACAGCATTCAACTCCATATGGAAAAACAGAAAACCCAGGATAGCATGAACAATTCTGTACAATAAAAGATCTTTCTGATGCGTTATCATCTCTGACATCAAGCTCTATTATAGAGCTACAGTAATGGATACAGCTTGGTATTGGAATAAAAACAGACAAATTGACCATTGGAATTGAATCAAAGACCAGGATATTAATCTGTACACCTGATTTTTGACAAAGAAGCTAAACTTATACAATGGAAAAAAGAAAGCATCTTCAACAAATGGTGCTGGCATAACTGGATGTCAACATGTAGAAGAATGAAAATTAATCCATATCTATCCTCATGGATCTCCTCTTTCTTTTACTGAGCCTTTCATCATTCAGGAAACAAAGTTAAGGCACTCATGACAGCATCTTTCACATCATGCTTAATATTAGGAAGGATACATGTAAAACAATATTAGAATTTTTTTCAGAAACCATCGCATTAATTAAGCTGAATGCATGCATTACATTCAGCTTATACATATGTACCCCACATATCTAAGCATATAATGTTACTTTACAGTGATGACGGACAGTGCACAGTCACATCTTTGGTAACTTTTGGGTAATAAAATGTTTTCCATTTCCTGACAAAATTCATGTTTTCACTATGGATATTTAAACATACAGTCATAGAACTAGTACTCCCTAATAAAATTAGAATTTTTTTAGCATTTGCATTTGAAATTTGCAAAACCATGTTTTGTTCTTTTTAAACAGTCATTTCCAAATTAATTCAGCAGAACATTTTTGGTGTTACTTTAAGTGATAAAATTTGTAGACTGTGGCAAAAGGGAATTTTATAGTAAGTTTTCTGTGCATAAAACACGCCAAATATAGTTACTTTCATGTGGATTTATGTCAAACAATTCTTGAGGAGACTTTTAGCACAGTATCTTAATCTATTTTCTAGTTTGATTTTTAATTGGTCAAAATGTCAGTAGAAATTTTGAATCTATTTAGTCTCTTTATACTTTCTATAATGCTTTTCAATATTACTTTCAATTTGTAGCCCACAACTCCCATAAGGCTACATTTTAGATATCCTCCATATTAAATATTTACATTGCAATAGTTAACAGGAGCAAAATTGGAGCTATAAAGTTGTAATAAAATATTTTATGGTTGAGAGTGACCAAAGCATGATAAACTGAATTAAAGGTTTGCAGCATTAGGAAGGTTGAGAATCATCACTGCTGTGATAATACTTACTATTTTTTTACAGCCGGGAGATGGTGGCACACGCCTTTAATCCCAGCACTCAGGAGGCAGAGGCAGGCGGACCTCTGTGAGTTTGAGACCAGCCTGGTCTACAGAGCTAGTTCCAGGACAGGCTCCAAAAAGTCCCAGAGAAACCCTGTCTTTTACCTTATTTACCATCTTCCTTTATGTGGTCAAGTCATTAGCAAGTAGAAAACACAGTTGTGTGGAATATTTTTACTTTATAAAGATAGTTTTATACAAACAGAATACGGACTATTTCTGGTTAATTTCTTTTAAATAACATAATAATTTGGAAATCCATTAAAAATTCCATACTTCTTTGTGGGATGTACTAAGTATGTTTTTAATTTGAGTCAATCAGATTTTCTCCTATTTCTTCTGTAACAGTTCTTTAAATACATCAATTGCAATATTTATTTAATGTATAGAATATATTTCAATTAATTTTTGTTTGTCTCACATACTGTTAAATACAGAAAGTAATGGAAGATAAATATAAAAAGGACAAGACTTGGCACATGTCTTTCTGCTTATGGCAACTGACTGGCAGCAAGGAGTGTTGAGCCAAGAACACTTCTAAATCTACAGCTGCTCAGCTTGTCTCATTGTCTTCCTTTCATAAATTGGCCCAATTTGTTATTTCTTCTCTCATTTCTAAAGGTATACAGTTTATATAGTCTCAATTAATGGAATCATTAGGATGGGTAAAGTCCTAAAACTCTGAATCGAGGAATTTGAAATCAAATACAATGTGTAAGAATCTAATTCTCAGAGATTTGGACTAAACCTAATTTCACTTGCAAGTTTTAAACTAAGTCCTATTTTAATTTAGCCCAGAAAAAAAATACCCTGTAAGCTGCCAAGATTTACATATTTAATTCTCTTGCCTTATATTACAGTGATAAAATCAGTTTAAAAATGCAGAAGGAAAAGGCCCAAGGAAAACATTAAGATTCAAAAGAAAATTAAACTGTGTGTTTTGTGTCCACAATTGACTATAAACTCTGGAGAACTGAGCTCCTGTGTTAGGGATTCTCTAGACAGAAAATGACACAATGAGAAAGTAGACCCAAACTAACATAGTCAGGGAGTGTAACCAGGATGGTTATCTAAATCTTACATGCAATGGAGAAACAGTTTCTTTCTATTTTTTTTTTACCCTGACAATCTCCACATGTTTTTTTCATATTTAATAATGCTGATTTTACCTAATTTCAATGTGTAGTCACAATTACATTAGTATCTCTTTTTACTTCCCAGTGTACAAGTAACAGTACCATTTGTTTCCACCTTCCTACATTTCCATATACAACATGCAAAATAAAGCATAGGGTCCTATTGCATGAAGACATCTGAAAAGATAAAAAGAGCTAAAATCTAGTATAAAGGCTATTGAATACTGTAACAAACATTTTTTCCTAAAGCAGTACTGTTTCTTTGGAAGGAATGTTTGAATGAAATACCTCAAATATTTACCACCATTTCCTCAAAATGTGCACTTTGCTTTCAGTGTCTTACCAGTTTTATTGATTATTTATATCCTATACATCAATATTACAGAACTATACATTTATTAAAAATCTTATCTTAGAATACTGTGATTAGTTTTAATTAATTATTTACATGTTAGTGTTTGGAGGGAATACACTTATAAACTCTGTTTTGTTTAGCTTTTTCACTACAAAGATGATCATCATAGCTTATAAAAACCCACAAAATCTGTCAACAGTCTGTTAGCCAGAGTTTTTATGGTATTTTATTTTAAAAATTTACTTTTCATTTTACTTATCAACCCCAGTTCCCCTCCCTCTTCTCCCTTTGCCCTTCTTCTCCCTTCTCAATCCTCTATCAACTCCTCAGAATGGATAAGGTCTTTCTTGGGGAGTCAACAAGGCCTAGCATACTAACTTGAGGCAGGACCAAGCCACTACCAACATATAAAGGCTGAGCAAAGTATCCCACCATAGGAAATGAGTACCAAAAAGTCAGTTCATACACCTAGGATATGTCCTAGTGTCACTGTCAGAGCCTTTCACCACAACAGATCAAGCCACATAACTGTCACCCACATTCAGAGGGTCTAGTTTGGTCCCAGGCAGGTTCCCCAGCTTTCAGTTCTTAATTTACAATCTCCCACTAGCTTGGTCATCTGTCTCTGTGGTTTCCCCATCTTGGTCTTGATCCCCCTGGTTCATATGATCCCTCTACCCTCTTTTCAAATGAATTCCTGGAACTCAGCACAGTATTTCGATGTGGATCAGCAATCTGCTTCCATCAGTTACTGGATGTAGGTTCTATGACGACAATTAGTCTCTAACCTGATTAAAAGGGAAGGCCCTTTCAGACATCCTCTCCACTACTGCTAGGAGTCTTAGGTGCGGTCATCCTTGTGGATTCCTGAAAATTTCTCTAACACCAGATTACTCCTTAATCTCATAATGTCTCTATCAAGATATCTCTTTCATTTCTCTCCCCCTCTATCACTCTCCCAACTTAGTCTTCTTGTTCCTTCATGTTCCCATCCCCTATTCCCCATCCCTTCTTTTCTTCACTCTCCCACCTGGTTCACACTTTACCCAGGAGATCTTAACTATTTTCGTTCCTGGGTCCCCCCATATGTGTCCCTCTCAGGGACCCCCTTTTTACCTAGCATCTCTGGTTTTGTGGATTGTAGCTTGGTTATCTTTTCATTACATCTACTATTTACTTATGCATAAATGCATACTGTGTTTGTCTTTCTGGATCTGGATTAACTCACTCAGGATGTTTCTTCATGTTCCATCCATTTGCCTGCAAATTTTAAGATGTTGATTTTCTTTTATCACTGAGTAATACTACAGTGTGGAAATGTACCACATTTTCATTATCCATTCTTTGCTTGTTGGTCATCGAGTTTGTTTCCAGGTTCTGGCGATTACACATAATGCTGCTATGAACATAGTTGAGCAACTCTCCTTGTAGTATGATTGTGAATCTTTTGGGAAATGACACAGTGAATAAGACAAAATGGTAGCCTACCGAATGGGAAGAGATCTTTACCAAACCCATATCTGACAGAGGGTTGATCTTCAATATACCTAAAGAACTCAGGAAACTAGACACCCAAATATCAAAGATTCCAATTAAAAATGGGATACAGATCTAAACACAGAATTTTCAACAGAAGAAAAAAACTTATATGGTCAAAAGACATTTAGAGAATTTCCCAACATCCTTAGCCATCAGGGAAATGCAAATCAAAATGCCTCTCAGATAGCATCTTACACATATCAGAATGGCTAAGATGATGATAGCTTATGCTGGAGAGGATGTGGAGTAAGAAGAGCACTCATCTACTGCTGGTGGGAGGCATATGTATGCAGCAACTTCGGAAATCGGTATGCAGTTTCAGAAAATCAATCTGGAAATTTGGAAGTCAATCTACCTGAAGACCCGCAATACCACACTTGGGTATATACCCAAAGGATGCACTTAGAAACTTTATAGTTAAAGGCTGTTATATCCCAATCGAGGAGAAAAATGGTTTTAATTTAGATACCTTTGTATGGAACAGATTACTGTATGTGCTTCTTTTAAGCACACACACACACACACACACACACACACACACATTAATCAAAATAGAACCACAAACTTAAAACTGAGATCACAAGAAAACAATGTAAATTTCCTAAGTAAAATTAATGCTAGCAAATTAAACAACCCACTTGCTGATCCTTTAATTTTAAAAACATAGTTAATAAGAAGTGTTTGTTTATTGAGGCAGAAATCCTCAATAAATAAATAAATTAAGAAAAAAAAGAGAAAAAAAAAAGAAGTGTTTGTTTAGTTTCTATTGAAGCATTTAAAAACTTCCCTAGTACTTTCATTCTGAATCTAGGGTTTTTTTTCATGATTTTTTTTCTCCTTTGATTCTATGTCACAACTTGTTTTCTTTCCTTTTTCAAGCTTTTTGATTACTTAAAAAATCTGAGAGTTACATATTAGAATAATTTAAGACAGATTATAAGCTTATATCATATTAAAATTGGCAGACTTGTAATGATTCTAATTTTGTTTAGATGATTCATAATCTAAAAGAGAACTGTACATTCTCTTTTATAAAGTGCTATTATATCTCTTAGCAAATAAATGATTTGATACAAAAAGGTTTACATGTAGCTATGATATAGATTGAATTTGCCTTATAGTACTTTTTTGCCTTACAGTACTTAAGGTAAGCACTTTTGATATAATTTCTAAATGTTATCAACAGTTAAATAGTAGTAGGTAAATGAGAATGTTCATATAGGTGCTGAAATTAAGGAAACAAAACTTCTGCAAAGTCTCATGCTTCACGCATCAAAAGTTAAATGTTTTGACCTGTAGAGCTCACACAGAAAGTCAGCTTCTTCTGAGACAAAGACCCTGGCCAACTCTGCTCTCAGCAATGGTGCAGCACACAACGCCTGTCTGCACTCTATGTGCTACCGTACAGTTCACCATCTTCGGGCAAGGGGCTGGACAGAGAGACAGAGACACAGACCTCTAAGTCACTGGTAAGAAGCCCTTTATTTTAAAACCCAACAGTCAAGTGGGGCAACAGGTGAAAACCAAATCCTCTGATCCTCAAGGCCAAGGCAACACGTGCTCGTGAAGAAGAACTGGTAAACAAATTTGACACAGCCTTTAGTAACTCAAATCAGAAGGAAAGTAAAGATCTCTAGCAGGGAAGAGCAGCTGGAGGCCAGGACTCCAAATGGTCCCAACACACGGGCATCTTGCTACTTTTCCAATCCATAGCACCGCTTCCCTCAACTTTCCTATCTCCTACTTTGGTGTCTGTTTCTCGTTCAGTTCTTTTTTTTTTTTTTTTTTTTAAGCAAGAAGACGCAATACGAGATTAAGCAGGGGAACAGACCTAATGATTCTCAGTATTCCCTTCGAGTCTGTTGTTATGTTCCCCTTTTCATTTCTGATTTTGTTGATTTGGATTTTTTTTTTTTTTTTAGAATACTTAAGATTATATGTTCATCAGATGAAGTAAAAAAAAATATGATATATTTGTTACTGTCAGGTCCCAAAGAAACCTGGGACAAGTCTCACTCAATACTTGTGGCTCCTCCCAGCAATTCTCACCCAACCCCTTACTCTAAACCTCTCTAGCCCAGACACTAGGCTTCCGTTACCTTTCCCCAACTTCTGATCCCTAGGGAAGTTAACCATTTTTCCCTTCTCTTCCTCTCTTGCTCCACTCACCACCATGGATGGCCATGTCCAGTCTGCTGACCATGTTCAGTCTGGATCCTTCCAGATGCCTCTGGCTGTTTTCTCTCTCATTCCTGTAATAAACCCTTCCCATTAACCATACCTAGAAGCAGCTATGTCCGTATTTCATTCAGTTATAGTCCAATTATACAGGCAAGCTATACATTCCAGCTATACTGATGGCTCCTGGAAGTACCCAGTAAGAGTGGTGACCCTGGAGTTGGGCCAACAGGACAGTCTCTGTTGGGTGCTGGTCTCTGAAGAGGCTCTAGGCAGAAGTGCCTTTTAGAAAAGAGGAAAGGCAGCTGTCATCACAGAGGTCTTTGGGGCCTTAGCTCTTCTTCATCCTGGCCTGTGACTCTTCATGCCTATGGGAACTTCTTTCCTTCTGAGATGTAATTTGTCTCCTATGTTTCTCTATTAATCTGTTCACAGCAGAACAGCCCTGCACCTCATTCTCTGAAAGCATCCAGATATTGCCCTCCGTGTAATAGAAGGCATAAAGCAAAATTGTCAATATCAATAAATGATTACTTTTTCACATATTTAAACTTTAAGACATCACTTAATAGAATATAGTCATTTTGCTTGGTAACACTTTTATTAATTTATTCATTTAAATACAGATTATTCAAAATGAGAGCAAGAAGAAAGTGTATATGACAGAATAAGACTTTAATGAGGTAAACTGGGCTTGATTCCAGGATATGTTGCTTGCCAGCTGTTAGATTGCAGACAATTTATTAAATATCTGGTTATCAGTGTATCTTCAATTAAGAGAATGTATTCTACCCAGTCATTATAGGAAGACCCACAATATTGGCAATAATATCCCTAAAGCAGTAACCAAAAGTAGTTTAAACATAATTCACACTTGATAGCAAGCAGAAATCATAACTATAATCCACTATTATTTTGATACTATACCTATGAATTTCTGTTTTTATACAGGCAAATGATAATCAAAAAGAATTCCTGTCTATTTATCAAACAGGTATTCAAGCTCATTTTTAAAACCTCCTCAATTCATTTTGAAAACACCAGCCGCTATTCTTATTTTATGACTTTTAATATGCATATATTGTATTGCTATCACATTTATACTACGTTCCCTTTCCACTTCTCCTCTAGTCTTTCCAGTTACCTTCGACTTCTACTTACTCTATCACCCTTTTCTTATCTCCATGTCCTCTCTCTCTCTCTCTCTCTCTCTCTCTCTCTCTCTCTCTCTCTCTTTCAATGCTAGTTTCTTTAGTAAGCCACAGCTTCTCCATGTTTATCATTGTTATGGTCATGCCATAGCCATCAAGCAGGATTTTATAGTGTTACACTTCATCTTCCATCACTCATAATTTTCCTCTTGTCTCTTCCATGGTTGGTTATTAGCCTTGGATGAGATAATATAGATGTCTCATTTAGTGATGAGCGTTCAAAGTCATTATTCTCATCAATTTGATCAGTTGTTGCATTAGGGTTTCTATTGCTGTGAAGAGACACCATGACCATGGCAACTGTTATGAAGAAAAAAAACATTTAATTGGAGTGATAGCTTATATTTCCATTGATTTAGTCACAATGGTGTTACATGGTAGCATGCAGACAGACACTGTGCTGGAGAGTTAACTGGGATTCCTAAATCTTGACAGGCATGCAAGAGGAGGTGGTCTGAGAAACTGGAAGGTACCTTAAACATATTTGAGACCTCAAAGACCACCTCCACAGTGACATTCTTCCTCCAACAACACCACTTCTACTCCAACAAGGCCACATCCACTTGTAGTGTCACTTCCTTTGGGGGACATTTTCTTCGAAACCACCACAGTTGTGAATTTGTGTTATCCATCTTCCTCTTCTAGATGCTTCTCTGACCCAGATTGATAGCAGCAATTGTCTATAAGTATAAACACAAGTAGTTTGATATTTGAAAAGTATATTGGTAGTGCATTCATCATACTATCTTTTATCATGACATCCATTGGCTTTTAATACAGATTATATAGTACTATGTCTATATCCACACATAGTGAATGGACCTCAAATTGAACTGCAAAGTGGATGGTTATCACCAAAACAGTTTTGCCACTATTTTATCAGTGGGTATATTTTTGTCTGACAGGCAGCTCTATGAACTCTTATTGATAGGGACAATTATGACAATTCAGTTCCATTTTGATTTTTCCGTGTCCACTGTTGAAAATGTATGGTATTCAGCAATAGAATTTTACCATTAGCATTGTTAATAACCCAGTGCAATAACAATAGCCTCTATGTCTTTCAGAGCTTCTGAGGGATCCCAGGCCAACAGCGCACACTTGTGAACAAGACTTTTTTTTTAAGAAAAAAAAAAGATTTTGAAATGATCCTAATAGATCCATGGCTTAAACTCGTTTACTATTGTTTTAATTTATTTAACCATAAATGTCCATATGTTTTCTTAATATATTCTTAGTTTTGCCCACCCTCTTAAGAATGTCCCTCTTTCCCCTATTAGTTATCCAATTTGTGATAAAATGTCCCCAACCTTATTTCCTTCCCTATCTACTTTGATATCATATAGGTTTTGAACCTCCTTTTATACCTCCAAGAACTTTCACCATCTCCAACCTCTCATGCTAGTTTTCCTTTCTTCCTGGCCTCTAAAAGGACTTGTAAATTGAAACTCAGAAATTTATAAACTTAAAACCTAGGACCTGAGGGCATCCACTAACCCAAAGCTGATGAAAATATCAGGTCAATATTACAATAATGGTGTCCCTAACATAAAAAGATGATAGATGAAGCTTCAATAAGCTCAAAGAAACAAGTTAGTGAAATAAATACATGTTCTTTCATGTTACCAATGTGCAATTCACACATGGCCAATATAGTTGCATGAATGAGTCTTTTTTTGTTTTATTTAAAAATATTAAGTCCTAATGCTCAAATTAGTTAACTTAAAAATATAATCTGAATGAAAGTACTTTATTTTCTTGCACATTGTTTTTCTTTGTGTTCCTTTGGTCTGATTTGTTTGACATATTTTTATAAAAGAATAATTCTAGTAAGTGTATAGAAACTAATACTATGAGAGTTGCATAGCAATTTAATACTGACAAACTGATATAGTTGAATTTCTTTTTCCAGAAAATGATCGATGAAAAGATGTGAAAGGGTACTTAAATTATTTTAGTTTCATTTGCTCAACTTTGTCAAAGTTCCTTTGGCAGAAATTTTTGCATATGTATGAGTAGAATATTCCCATTTTTTATTTTTTAAAATGGCTAATCCTTAAATTAATACTCTGGACTATGTAGGGAATCAAAATATCAGAAATCATAAAAGTATTTGATATGCTTGAGTAAACATTGTTTATATATTACCTTGAATTTAGAAAATGAAGTCGAGAGTTCTCTGTGGTTAGCCACAGCATAACTAGAATTAGGAAGAACAATGAAATTTTTCCACTATGGTTATGACTGAGTACCCTGAGCACTTGATGTCTCTTAGGTTTGCTCCCCAAGTAACCCATTTACACAGTCATATCAGACATAATTTGTAGTTTTAGTAATAAGTTGCTAATAAGTTTATGTCTATCACATTCATTTTACAATTTCTGATTTTGTTTTGAAAGCCAATTTATAAAAGCAAGATCCCTTATTTTGCATGTGCTAATTAGAAATATATTAACTTAAAACATAGACTCAATTTTTAATGTAGATGGCAAATTAGGAAAAGATAGTAATTCTAATTAGCTATGTTTGATTCTTACTGAGATAGGTTTAACATTCCTTTTGAATCTCTTTGGAAAAGTTGATAATGAACATTTTTGTATGTTGTTTTGACCTCTGCTTTAACTACACAATCTCGATTTGTTTTAAATGCATTCCCAGATATGACCTTCATGATTAATATCTTTTGCTATGTTATCTCTGTTGCTAATGAAAATATTGGGTGTTCCTTTAACATCATAGAATGCAAACGCAGATGAAAAAATTTCACAGGTGAACTCCTTATGAACACTTCTAATTGCTTAGGAACAGTGTTTGAAAATCTCAAGTAATTTGCCATTATTATAATGAATAGCATAAACTGTAATTTTTCATAGTAATTAACTTGTGTCAGCACCATTATTTTTCATTAATTATAAATGAGAAAGAATGAAAGAACACCCACAGGAACAGATGTGCAGAATTGTCTCTTAGGTTTTGTGCGAGAGATTTTTTTTTCTCTTTGCCCAGCGTACTATTGTGCATGAACTATGAAGCTCAGAAAAGAGGCAAGTGGAGGCCCCTGTTTTCACAAGAGGGAATGTGTAGTATTTAATGGGGTTGTTTCTTATAACACCTACTGTTTTATTGAAAGAAGAAAAATATCACCAGCTTGCAAGATAAAACCCATTCCAAATTTAGGATATGCGGCTCAGATAATTTATGTGAATATGTTTTAAGAGTTGTGTACTCTACTTAGAAGGGAAAAATTATTCTATACTTTTACCAAGTTCCAAGTTTATATTTATATTAAGTTTTATTTAATTAATGAAACCAAATCAATGAAAGAAGAAGGAAGCAATATCAGATTGGGAGAGTTTCCTGCGCACTAAACAAGAGATGTAATTAAGATGGCTCAATAAGTTGCGGCCATTGCTCTTGTGCTAGGTAAGAGTCTCATGGATCCCTTAAGTCAAACTTATAATACCTGAGCTGCTGTTTCCACCTTTGGAAACTCCAGCAACCTACAATCACATGTCTTAAAATCATCAACCGGGAATTAGTTGTGACTTTATAGTTAACCTGATTAGTAGCAACTTTTTGATATAGTTTGTGTACTTGGATCTCTACAAATTTTGTCCAGGATGTTCTGAACAATGATTTTCTATGCAGAAAAAAAAAAGGGAGAAAGAAACTTTCACTTTTTTCCCACGGTGAGTACTTTGGAGTTATGCAGAGGATGTCTGCTGGAAAAAAGAAAATTGAGATCATATACACTCAGAGGATTTGAAAAGTTTATCCAAATCTTACTGAAATTTTCTTCAAAATGTTTAAAGTGAAAACAACAGCTTTTTTATTTAGCCTGGAAGTGCTACACCCACTATTCCCGTTGTCTATTGCTGCAGCTGATTTTTCCCTGAAGTACCTTTCAATCTTAAAAGTGAAAAGAGGGGACACAACTCTTTTCTGTTATTAGAGTTCCTTAATTCCCGAAGAATCATGAGTGATGCTTGCAGTAGTTTAAGTCACGGGAAATGATTTTTTATTTTAGGACAGTTAACCTCAACTGCATTTCAGCTATTTATCCTCAGCCTAATGAATCCCTCTGCAGTCAACCCATATGCCAAATTTGCATCTCTCCGCTACTTCTAATGCTTCTAAGAAGCATTCTTGCCTCTGATGTTAGAAAATAAATAAATAAAACTGAAAACTCAAATACAGTCATAAAGATATCTTCTTTTCAAAAATGATCTAACCAAAATTACTACTAATTTATGTATAAGAAATAATTACCAATATGTAACAAAAGAACAAATATTACATTTAAGCCGGGCGGTGGTGGCGCACGCCTTTAATCCCAGCACTCGGGAGGCAGAGGCAGGCGGATCTCTGTGAGTTCGAGGCCAGCCTGGTCTACA
>NC_022030.1:28571727-28573747 GCF_000317375.1 Microtus ochrogaster
AACTTAGGATCGCGAGGCGTGCACCCACACACTGAGGCCAACTATCTTAAGGCAAGATGTTTGTGTACCTGTTTCTTTCTATGACTATGAGGACAACCTTCTTTCTTCTTTAGGTTTCTGGGACCCTTGACTTACAGCTGTATCACTCCAGGCTCTCCCTTCTTGCTTTGTCTTCTTTGTTTACTCTGTCTTAAATCACCTCCAATCTTCAGTTCAGATCCTTAAGAGTGAACCTAGGCTCACTTGGATAATCCAAGGTACTTCAAAAGATCACCAATTAAACTTCATTTGTAAAGAACCCTTTCTTGACGAAATTGCCCACTGGTTCTAGGGAGCTGACTGTTCTTATTGACTAACACATTTCAATTACGAACACTTAGTCACCTCCACTAGCCATAAATTATTTCCTTTAGTCAGATACAATTTTTAATATGAATGCTATATTTACAACAAAAGTCATCTCATTTCCCATTGATTGTGTCCTGTTGTCGTTTGATTCCTATTCACCCCACTCTTTCTGGTCTCCTGACTGTTGCCTATTCCAGGGTGCTTGCTCTTGTGTTTCCCATTAACTATATTAGATTTCTCCAAAAATGCTTCCCGAGTATATTAGTCTACATTGCCAAGTGTTTCCAAAACTCACACATCCTTAGTGGCATGGCAATTATAAATGTAAATCTTCATTTTTGGTATTCCTCTTCATATATTACTTTTATTCATTCCATGTAACATCTTTCAGTTCACAATAATACATAATATGCTATGAAAACTTCTGCATTGATAAGTCTTTTCCTTGACATCAAGTAGCTTTAGGTATATTTGTGTGTGTGTGGTGTGTCCTCTGAAGTACCTTAGGAGGCTACTATATGTTTATATTGCACTAGCTTTTCAAGTCATGTTAAATCACTTTTAACTAAGTTGATATCATGTCATTAGTTGTTCTTCATTTTTTGGTATCCCTTCACATTTTTTTCCAATGGCAAGGAGGAATTAGATATACTAATTGGTAAAGATATCATTAATTCTGTGTACTACAACTAGCTTAAATGAAATAGCAGCTTAAATGTGTATGTTTTAATTTATTATTAACATGTATAACATTACGTTTAAATACATGTAAACATGAGAATCAGGACAATTAAGTTCATTTGATGCAGTCCTGAAAGAGTAGACTTACTTTAAAAGCACTTAATCTGTAAAAAATGATAACTGCTAAAAATCTTATTGTTGATGTAACTGATCAGAATTACTATGCAACATGCCAAAACTTTTGAAGTATTTTGTTTGTTTATTTCTGACTAGAATGATTTAGAGTCCAGTGATCACATGTAATCTAGTGAAAGAGTTAAGATGGAATTGTTTCCCAGTTTGTGTTTACGGTGATCTTTGGTTTTTTTTCTTCAAACAAAATATTTATTGATCCTAAAGTAAAAATTAATTTTTTATATTGAGGGGCTTACATGATGTTTTCATATATGTACATGATAAAGAAATAAAATCACTTAACATAAATTATATTATCATTAATATGCAGTGCTTGAAATCACTCCCATATATATTCTGAAATATATAACACAGAAATATTTACTAATCACAATAGTCAATGTGCAGTATGATTGATATTCAAATTTGTTACTCTTATTTATTTCAAGTTAAGTTCTAATGGACCATTTCCATTTGGAAATATTAGAGAATGAAAATACATGTAATATATTTCATCAACTAAAACATAGTTCAGAAACACCCTGCCTTGTAGTGTGAACCTTTTACTGCCAGGCTGATGGTAGCTGTGGTGTCCACTGTAGTTCCGCATTGCACAAAGGTGCCTGTGTGGTCCCGTGTATAGCACATTGGCTTTCTAATGACAACATGGGTCTTCACTATATGCAATGCCATGATCAAAATTCAACATACATTTGCACCTGAAAGAATACAATTGAAAAATCCTAAATTAGACCAGTTTAATTAGGGACCAACTACTAATATATCAAAGTCAAATATTGAGACCAATATTCAGAGT
>NC_022030.1:28573933-28576586 GCF_000317375.1 Microtus ochrogaster
TTTTTTTAACTCTTATTTTCTTTAATTTTTATTTATTTATTTATTTAAAGAAATGCTTTTGTAATAGTATTCTGAAGAAAAATCAGTGGTAATTTTTCATGTATAATAGAATAAAATTTCATTTATAATGAAAATTAGAGCATTTAAAAAGCCATCTTGTAATTGGAATAGACACTGTTTCACTACTAGTCAACAGACTTCAAATAGGATTGAGTTTAAAATTGTGTTTTCCTTCATCTGGTTGTCTTTCCCTTGTGGTGCCCTGTTTTAATGATAGCTAATTATTTTCCAAAGAAATCAATAATGAGAATTTTAGAGTTACTTTTAATGACGTGAAACAAAGAGTACTCTGCCATTTAAGCATTTAAAACACATTAGTATTTAAAATAGTCTCATAAGGCCTGCTTAGATGACTTAGCAGGTAAAGGTACATGCTACAAATCCTGAAGACCAGACCTTGAATCCAAGAATCCACATAACAATAGAAGGAGAAAACTGATCACAAAGTTGTGTTATGATCTCCCCATTAATGCTTTGACCTGAGTGCTATACCCACCACTATAACACATACATACATACATACACACACACACACACACACACACACACACACACACACACACACACACACACACACAGAGTGGGGATAGAGAGTCTTGAATATGTATGTATGCACATAAACTAATGATCAATAACTGAAATTTAAAAACGAATAAAATGTAACTTGGTTATACAGTATTATAACTTAAAAAAAAAACAGGGACTATAAGCCACTTGGGACAGTTTGGCCAAATCCCATGCTTATGAAAATGTAAAAGTCACAAACAGAAATGCTGTCCTTATACTCTGTTTTTGCTTCAGTATTTTTGTATTACTAATTCATGACCTTAGAGTTTAGGGTAGCTTTATTTAATTTTTTGCAATACTGAATCTTTCTCAGGATATTAACAGATTTGATTTTGAAAAATTGTGAACTCTTACTTCTATCCAGAGAGTCATTTTTCCAAAATGTGCAAATTAAATCCACACACCTAGTATTAGGGGAATGCTTGGAAAGAAACTTCACAGAAATAATTCAGCAGTTTATTCCAAAGTCTGTTGTTTTGTGGATCCTCCATTACAAATTTCTGCTTTTTATTTTGTTGTCTAAAACTTTAAACGAAATAACGAATTTGCTTAAAGTATTACACATCTTATAGCACCAAAGCCACAGTCCCTCCCTTCAAAGGATGAAAGTGAAAATAAATTCTCTCACATTGTACCACCAGTTTTGATATGAATCTGTGGAAACTGCCTATGTTAATTTAATCATTCGGAATCAGAATCTTTTCAGTGTTAATGGTACAGTTTATTTTATGATTTTAAATGTTTCATCTTAAATATTTTGAACTATCATTTTCACTTGAGTTTTTATAAAAAAGAAAGGGAGAAGAATCAGATGCATTTACTACCAAATCTGTTACATGACTAAACTTTTTCTTTATTTAGATTTCTAGAATTTGTTTCTACTTTTCAAATTTGTATCATACACATACATATGCATATATTCCCTATCTAATATTCAAAAAGAAAATATGGGTATAAAATTTTAGTCATGTAATCATTTAGGGGTGATATGTTTGATTATGTTTATCTTTGTTAACCGTAAATTTTCATTACTCTAGGTTTTATTTAATTTTAAAGTAATTCTTTAGTGTTTTAATTATATATAATATATTTTATTTTTGTTTTTATTACTTTATATTTATTTTTACTTATTAATTCTTGAACTTTATATTAGAATTCCATGACTCCTGGGGATAGTATTGTCCCAGAGTGTACATTAAAACTATTCCTCAAATATTTATGTATAGTAGAGACATTAAAACACACACTTAACTTTCAGGCAAATATGCCTCTGTTTTAGTTGTTCACAGGAGTCCATGGAAACCACACTTCCATGATATAGGGTATTGCAATTGTTTTGGGTTGCACACCAGCAAACAAATCTAAGTTCCTACTGCAGAAAAGATTATCCATAATGTTTTAGCAGAGTTCATTTAAAACTGAATTGATCTGAATGATCTCTGGACCAGAGGGAAACTTCATCCTGACTTATAGAGTAATTACTTTATAGTCATTTTCTCAACACTTGCACAAATACAGACTGTTTTGATGCTTATAGAATTAACTAAAATTTTCTTTCCTAATCATTTACTCTAATTTCTAAATCCACCATTTTACTCTATGGCAGACATGGATGTTAAAGATTTACATGTATGTTAAAGGGTTAAGTTAAAGGTTTCTCGTCAAAGAATTTCACGACACAGTTACCGTTATTTATATTAGAAAATTATATGCAATTTTTAGACAATTCTGTGTCTCACATTAGTGTCTGTACTCATTATTTTTCTGAACTTTTTATGTCATATCATGAGCATATGGGTAGCTAGAAAATTTAAAGAACAAAATGATATTTTACTTATCCAAGTTCCTTAGAGATTATTAATTGATTTTTAGCTTTAAATAAGTATTATAAGGTGTTTTTTATGAAATCACTAATACACCTTATAAGCATAATTTATAAATTATAACTCTAGGACAATTCTAATTAAGAATAGCAAGTTCAAAGAAGTCGGGACCACGAGGGGTGCACCCACCCACTGAGACAGTG
>NC_022030.1:28579321-28580815 GCF_000317375.1 Microtus ochrogaster
TAACACATAAACAGAAGGCCCACCTACATCAGAGAAAGAGAGAGAGAGTTTCTCAGGCTTGTTATGTGATGGGTCAGTAGGTATGTGGGGAATATCAGGGAGGACCTGGTAAGGAAAAAAAAATGAATAGAATATATTGTATAAAAAATTGTTCGTAGTAAAATGACAAACCAGTGAAGTAATTACTTAAAAATACTATGAAATATTTCATATGTTGCAGTCCTAAAATATTTATGTTTATTTCTCCAAAACCTGTTTTTATTTTCCTCAATTTTATGGAAAATCATTTCATAACAACTGAAATTAATGTTAATTTTATGTTTAAAAAATTGATTAAACTATACAATGAGTACATACTTGACTGTGTAGTAGTCAGGTATTTAAAAAGGAGATATTTTATGTGGTCTCTGAAGATAGAGTAAATAATAAGAAATAGCTCTATACTCACAGAACTTAATTTAGCAAAATCTATGATATTTTATCTAAGACATGATAAACATGGTTATATATGGAGCAAAACTCTATAAAATACAATGAAATCTGAGTTTGCTTAAAATCTTTGATGTGCATCAAATTTCACAAGAAAATATTTTGATTAGAGTAGGTGATACCTTAAAATGAAATGCTAAGGAATTATAATTACTCTTATAATGTAGAGAGGAAAGAAAACATCTCAGAGAAGGAAAGGATGAGAAAAAAAGTTTTGCCAGACTACTGATTGCAGCCAAGGCAAAGGACATTTGTATTATCCAGATATGAAAATTGAAAGTAGGAGGAAAAAGTCAAACTTTCACTATTTGCAGCTGATAAGATAGTGAACGTAAGTGACTCCAAAACGTCTACCAGGGAACTCCCATGCTGAAAAACACCTTTGGTAATATGACAGGACGCAAGATTAACTCAGAAAGAAAGAGTAGCCCTCTTGTATACAAATGATAAAGGGGCAGAGAAAGATATCAGAGACACATTACCACTTGCAATAACCACAAATCATAATAATCTTGGGTAACTCAAATTAAACAAGTGAAAGACCTGTATAACAAGAACTTTAAGTCTCCAAAGAAGGAAATTGAGGAAAATATCAGAAAATGGAAAGCTCTTCTGTTCTATTGAATAGGTAGGATCAATGTAATCAAAATGGCAATCTTACCAAAGCAGTTTACAGGATCAATGCAATCAGCATCAAAATCCCAACACAATTCTTCACAGACCTCAAAAGAACAATATTCAACTTTATGTGAACAACAAAAACCTAGTATAGCTAAAACAATCCTGTACAATAAAGTAATGTCTGGAAGCATCACCATCCCTGACTTCAAGCTCTACTACAGATCTATAATAACAAAAACATCTTGTTATTGGCATAAAAACAGATATGTGGATCAATGAAGTCGAATTGAAGTGCCTGACACTAATCCATACATATATGACCACCTGATTTTAGGCAAAGAAGCCAAGACAGTACAGTGGAATATAGAAAGCATCTTCAACAAA
>NC_022030.1:28583585-28585060 GCF_000317375.1 Microtus ochrogaster
AAAAAAAAAAAACAAACAATGACATGGTAGCAACTTAAATACCAACTAATGAGTGAATGAAGAAAAGATATATGTGCATTTGACATAAAATATAAACCTTTACAACTGAAGGAAATAATGTTATCTACAACATCTCTGATCCAGAGGGATATTAAGGGAAAATAATTAGAGAGAGGGGATAAATATTACAAAAGCCAAATTATATGATAAATCTCAATATTTAGCTCCAAAGAGTCAGAGAGTAAATGAGTTCTATGTGATTAGGAATGATGAAATGGAGAAGAGTTGGCAGTAATATACAAGGGTACAGTTGTTTATGGTGAATAATTAATGTAGATATCTAATTTACTGAAAAGAGATTATTTTAAAATGATGGATACTTAATACATGCTAAGAGACTATGCTATAAAATTTGCGTAGTCTTGCCATACATGCACACAGGAAATAACATTAACAAATAAAGATAACCAAGGAATCTCATGGAGTTGATTAAGATATTTATGCCATTGATTAATGTGTAGCATGCATTAATTAGTGCATACTAATATTAAAACCTAAAAGGTTGTATAAATAACCCATGTAAGTATTTCCAGACAATTATGCATCAGTAAATTCTGCTTCTTATAGATATTTGATGTAGTTTTGGGAAGATTTTTGACATATTTTCATACAACCAGAATATATCAAAATTTTCACACAGTTTAGGATTACCATTGCATCTAGATATTTATCCATTATATTGGACCAGATTTTAAGTTTGAATTGGTTATGCTTTAACTGTGAAACAAAAAGCTTCAAGTTCACTAAGAGCATATTTCTCACCCTTTTTATTTCTTCTGAGGTAGATTACATTTAGAATATTCTGCCCTTTAGGACTTCTATCATACAATAACAAAAAGTTCAAGAGATAGGTATATATTTTATCAGTTACTACAATTAATTGCTGGATAAATATAAAAAATATTTAATTATGATTGCACACTTCTGTAGGTGAATGAATGCTTCTCATGGTGAGTCTCTATTATTCCCAACTTGTGATGATGCAATTTATTCTGAACCACACCTCTAATTTATAGAGGCTCAGCTGTTCTTTAGAGTACCTAGTGTTTTTTCTGTGCAACTTATTTTCCATTTTTTACTAACTTTGTGATGTTGTAATCCCCACCATATGCTGTGAATACCATTGGTGAATAAAGAAATTGCCTTCCACTGTTGATAGGGCAGAAGTTAAGTAGGTGGTGAAAACTAAACTGAATTCCTGGAGAAAGGAGGCAGAGTCAGGAGAAGCTATGTAGCCCCGCCAGAGACAAACATGCCCAAACTTTATCTGGTAAGCCACTGCCACGTACGATACACAGATTAATGGAGATGGGTTAAAGTAATATGTAATAGTTAGCCAATAAGAAGTCACAGAAACAGGCCAACAAGTGATTTAATTAATACAGTCTCTGTGTGGTTATTTTGGGTCTGAGCTA
>NC_022030.1:28585580-28593329 GCF_000317375.1 Microtus ochrogaster
TGTCTACTTTTCATCTTTTCTAGTTCATTTAATTTGAATGAATCCATACCTATAAGGTCATTTGATATTTCATTTCCTTTTTTTCAAATTATTCTCTAGCTATTTTAATCAATATTGGTCAACTCTTCTATGCTCTTTCCACTTTATTTTTTTCAATTGATGTCTAATTACATTCTAACTTGATGCATTTTAAGGTTGTTTACCATGCCTCCTTTTTATCTTCACAAAAATTCTATCTACCTCTTATATTTAAGAAACAGAATATATGATAATTTTAAAACTTTGCAGTTTTCATTATCATCCAATTTCTTCTAAAACATTTGCAAACAAAAATTGTAAATGTAATTTATAACAAACAGACTATATTTTTGTAATGTTATCAAGAGAAATTGGTTGAAACTTTTTATTTTTGTTTTACTTTATAAATGTACTTCCATGATAAAATCATTGCTATGGAACTCTCCAGAACAAAATTTCAAAGTTCATAAATTATTCAAACTAAGGCAATGAAATAAAAAAGTACCTGGAATTATGTGAGCCCAACATTCCTATCAGATATTTTCTTTAAAAAAAAAAAAGTTCATCAGAGTTAACATCTCACCAGCACTGAATGAGTTTCCCCATGATTAGAAGCATCAAAATTTGTGCTACAGACTTTGCTATAACTCTAAATTATATGCCATTTATTTAGCAGTTACTGTGTAATTAGTGTGTCTTAATTTGAACATTAAAAATGTATTGAGTTCTGCATGCACCATTTGTAATTACAAGATCAATTTGTGGTTAGTCTAGCTTGCTGCTAAGATTTTTGTAATTGGAATATTTGTGTGCACTTCCACCTTTAAAGAGGAGGTAGTGTTGGAGAGAGTATTTCAGTAAATATAAATCATTTGTGTTTTACCATGGTTTGCTATTGAAACACACAAGAAGCAAAATCTATGGAAAGGCTTAAAAATGTATTTAAAACAAACTATTATATTGGCAATCCTTCAAACATTAAAACACACACACACACACATGCACACATCCATATGGCACACACACACACACACACACAGACACACACACTAACAGGCTTAAATGCCTTACTTAGGGAAAAAAAGCACCTTATAGGATTTAAATTTGTTTATTTCAATAGGAAATATTTACTGTTATCTCATGACATTTCAAAAGTATTCTTCGTTTTTGTTCTTGCTTCATTTTAAAAACAGCATCCAATGTAAATCAGGTCAACCTTAAACTCAAGAGTAGCCCCTGCACTTCTGAGTCTCCTACAAAGTGCTAGGATCACAGATTGCACAACCATGTGTGATGCTGGTTTCTGAATTCATGTATCTGCGAATGCTAAGTCAGAAATTGACCAACTGATCTTTCAGCAAGGTTAAAAAAAAAATAAAAAGAGATAAAAAAATAAGCTTCAGAATACCTTTTTCTAGAGTTGAAAATACTGAATAGATTTCTCACTGTTTACATAAGAAATGCACCAGAATATTGATTAGGAAAGATTTGACATAATTAATTGCACATAAATTATTATATTAAATTTTTCTTTAAGCATGAATATATATTTAAATACACACATGCACAATATATTCAAATGTATGATAATATAATTTATGATATGACATATGCATATGACATGACATATGTGTATATGTAGGATATACACATACAATTGTATTCATAAATATATATGATATATGCATATACATATATATGTATAAATCCAAAGAATATTGTCTAGAATGCAGTCTCTTCAAACTTTTCTGTAGTACATCTGGGGATTAAATTTTTAAATGTAGAAAAACAAAGAAGCACTTAAAAACAATGATAAAAAAGGACAAAAACAAAATGAGTAATCATGCAAAGCACCTGAAACCAAATAATAACAAAATCACTAAACAATAAAATATGTATTGCTTACAAGTAGATTGCAAACTTTAAATCACTCTAACTTAGAAAAGAAGTGGAAATTCATGGAAGACATTTTAAATAGTAGACATTTGACATGACATTAAAATGTGAATGGACAGTTCCAATTGCACTGCTGTCAGAATAACAGTTCATTTAATCTCTTTCCTAATTTCTGATGATTATTATCAACTCACATGTTTTTTTTTAAAAGTAATCAGACCTTTCAGAGAATTGGTGTTTTTGTCGAGGAAATGTCCCAGAATACCACTGATGAAATCTCAGCCAATCTCTTCTTGCTCTCTAAGACTTAAAACCAAAGCAATGGAGGGAATGAAGAAGAGAGGGAGAGCCATAGAAGAGTCGAGAGAGGAGTGAAAAGAAGTAGGGATAAGGCAGAAGAGGAGAGTATGTTCCTGAGAAGAACAATAGGTAAATCGAAGCAAAATGTACTTCCATCGCACTCTCGCCAGCTGCACAAAAACCTACCACTGTAGAGAAATATTTTTACATAACTAAGAGTGAAAAATTAAGCAGAAATCCATAAAATAGTGAGAGAAATTATCTTTAAAGTCATTCTTATCCATTTATTACATACCATATATGTAATATACATGCCATCAGGCATACTAAAATAAATTTATAAAAATTAAATTCATCATCTGTAACTTGTAATCTCCAAACCTTCTTTCTTTGTAAACTTAGATAGATCATGACCATTTTGAAGGAAATATGTAAAATTACAGTTTGTCCTTATTTTACATACGTTGTTTTTTTTGCCTAAATGCGGGTCTACATGAGGATATCAGAGCTCTTGGAACTGGAGTTACAGACAGTTATGAACTGTCTTGCGGATTGAATTTTTGGGTATTGAACTCTAGTCCTGTGGAAAGTCAACCCGTGATCTTAACTGCTGAGCCATCATTTCTCCAGCTCACAGAAACTTAGAATCTGGAACAATAGCTAGAGACCCTGCATGGGAGTGATCTAGGCCCTCCACATACATGTGACAACTGATTAACTGGTCTCTTTGTGGGACCTCTAGAAATGGAATGAGGACCTGTCCCTAACACTTAACCTGGCTTATGGGAACCTCTTCCTCATGCTGGGTTGCTTCATCCAGTAGTAATACAAAAGAATGAACTTAGTCCTACCTCAAATTGATACTTTCTTGACACCCCATGGGAGGTCTGCCCTTTTTGAACAGAAATAAGAGGAGCGGTTGGGGGACCGGCAGGGAGGAGAATCGGCCAAGGAAGGAAGTAGGAGGGAGGGGAGACTGTGGACAGGATGTAAAATTAATGAAAAAATTGAATTAATGAAAAAATATAACACTGAATTGAGAAGCACATGACAGACAATCATTTATAAATTTTTAGTTTTATAGTTTTGGAACTTCAACCAAAAAATTATGGCATTTGGGGTTGGATATTTGGAGGTTATCAGGCAATGAAGGGAGAGTCCATTAATAACTTACTGTTGTCCAGTGATAGGTTTTTGCTATCGTTAGCTTGTTAAAATTAGTTCTATGTCAACTTGCAATGACGTCCTCCTTTCTCTGATAATTGTGCTGGTACCATAGCACTGGACTTGCGGTCCCCTGGTCCATGTCAAACAAAGTTTGTTTACTTTTTCTGTTTCATTACATAAAAACAAGACTTTTGTTACATCAAAAAATGGACTAATATACAGAAGAAAAATTTTGTGAAAATATACCATATTGCAAAAAGGGTTTGCATTTGAAAAAGTAGTAGAAAATCACTGACTAAGTCTCTAAGGTAGCAGAGTCAATTAGGAATGACAATTCAAAATCCTCAGATTGAAAGGCTTTTTATTTCATCTGTAATTTACTGCAGATCTCTCTTGTAAGTATAAGTCACTGTTGTAAATTACAGACTGTGAAAAATTGGATTATTGAGATTCAGCATTTTTCAATCCATTTTCTCATAATGACATCCATCCACTTGCAATTTCAATCGGTAAGTGCTATCTGTATTTGTTTTATATTAATGGTCTGGCACAATTTCACGTTGTAATAAAATTCTGTATTGATAACTTTTTCCAAAGAGCTTTAGGACTACAAATTCTACTTTGATTAATAAGAGCCCAAGTCTCTGTTAAACATCCCTATTAATAATCTGCTACAGGTACACTAAGGATGGATGTCAGTGGCCTCTCAGTCAGCACTTTATCTTGGAAATATCACCTGCCTTAACACAACGAGATAGAAAAGCAGCAGTGTAGCGTGAAGGCAGGAGTTAAATACCAGTCTTCCAAGAGGATCAATTTTTCAAAACTAGGACTTGTTCCTTGGTGAAAGAAACAGCATAATTGATCAGTGTTTATCAGGAAGCAGGAGGAATTAAAGCTCAAATCTTTTAGTTTGCCACATTTCCCAGCTAGGTTGAAATAAGTAAAGAGAGAGATACTTAATTTAATATCATGCTTTCTTTGAACTCTGAGAAAGAAAAACTGTCTAATAATTTAGAGACAAGAACAGCAGTCTACTCCTACATGCCTAAGATACTTCCTTTTCATAGCATCTATATTTCTCACTTAGCTTTAAATTCTATCGTAGGATTAAGTGATTGCAGAATGCAGGTAAGAAACATTGCAAGACTTTCATTGTTAGTTTAAGCAACCAACATTAATTGAAAATCTTTACTGCCTGGATTTCCTGCTTCATTAGAGAATCATTGCTAAGGTTGATCTTAGAGAAATGGTGATCTCAAATAATTGATCACCAACCAGGAATAGATTTTCTTTGCATGGCATGGTGGCACAGGCTTTAATTCCAGGACTTGGAATGCATAAGAACAAGAATCTTGGTGAGTTTGAGACGAGCTGGGCCTCCATAGAGATTTTCAAGACAGATAGCATGTAGGGAGATCTTGTCTCAAGAAGACAAACAACAATATGATCATTTTTTACTAAAAATTGATAAATAATTTGGTAAATATTATGTTCTACAAAAGTTACTGATACTATTTCCAGTCAGTTGGGTAAGTGTGATACCTTCTTTTACTAGCTCTCCATCACTGCTTGTTTTTGTTCCTAGAAGTGAGCATGTTTGCCTATGACTTGGTGGACAATCTCTAAATTATTAGACAGTTTTTCTTTCTCAGAGTTCAAAGAAAACATGATATTAAATTAAGTATCTCTCTCTTTACTTATTTCAACCTAGCTGAAAAATGTGGCAAACTAAAAGATTTGAGCTTTAATTCCTACTGCTTCCTGATAAACACTGATCAATTATGCTGTTTCTTCCAACACTTCTGACAATAAAATACTTGCAAACTAAATCTAAGAACACATAAAAGTGATTATTCAAAATAATCAATTTGACTTAATTTCAAAGATAAATAAACAGTTTGACATACATAAAAAACAATAAATATAATCCACCACTTAAATAGACTAAAGACAAAAAATTCATAACAATCTATTTAGGTATAGTTAAAGAACTTTGATAACATCCAAAACCCTTTCATGATATAAATACGGAAGAGAGTAGGGATACAAGTGACATACCTCAAAATAATATAGGCTATTTATTGCAAGTCCACAGATAATATCAACTTAAACGGAGAGAAACTCAAAGCAATTGTACCAAAATAATGAAAAAGACCAGGTTGTCTGTTCTCTCCATACCTATTCAATATAGGACTTTGAAGTCTTAGAGCAATAAAATAACTGAGGGAAATAAAAGGAATCAAAAAAGAAAATGAAGCACTCAAATTATCTTTATATTTAGATGATATGACACATTGCATGACACATTGTGATAAGACACATTGCGTTATTCCTGAAATGCTTGCTCTTGTGTCTTCAGGTGCTGGAGAATGATATAAAGGTTTCTTCCATCTGTGAATCTGTTTTTTGGAATACAGTTACTTTCCCCTCTTTTTGAGACAGAATCTCACTGTTCAGCCCTGAATAGTCAGGTGCTCAATATGTAGAACCTGCTGTCCTGCTTGGATCGAATCACAGATATTTGACAACTTCTACCTCAACTTCTGGCAGTGGAATTGAAGGTGTACATCAACACAAATGGCTCAGTGTGGTTTTCCTTTTGAAATTCATTAAACACTTTTAAATATGTTCTACTCTTTACTACAACTTTATTGCAAGAATTTCCAAATCAACATACATAATAATTTATAGGAATCAGTGTTGCCAGAGAAAAATCATTCTGTGTTCAGCTCAGTGAACTTACAAGATTTAATGAGACATAATACGTTTTAATTATTTATTTTTCTTTTATCTATATGAGTGTTTTGCTTGCTCGTGCATACCTGCTGTCTACTGAGTCAGATCTGAGAATTGAACCAAGGTTTTCTGCAAGAGTAACAAGCACTTTCAAACTTGGAGTCATCTTGTCATCCACCTGGAAATATAAAGTTCTGATATGTGAGAATTTCTGTGTCAGAGAAAATAAAGACCTGAACAAAGGAAAGTTTAGCAGAGGCACTGGGAAATACGTGTGTGTTAGAAATAGGTCTATCTTAGTACCTACACTATACAACAATAGATTAGGCATAGCCTATTGATAAGGGGGGTTCACAAAGCTAAGATGATGGCTTTTAATGTTTAGCATTTAGGTTATGATTTAATCATATTATCAAAGATTTCATACTGAGTATAACAATGTGCTTAGGTGTTAAAATTATTTATTATATTAAAATATTTTTGGATAAATTTTCTATTGAATGTATTTTTATTACATATATTTTGTGTATATTATTGATTTGTGTTGATGAACTATTTTCTGATATATTTACTTAAATGCTATTGCCTGAAATCTTGAAAGGGAAATATAACATTTTAGAATAAATACCATATATCAGAATATAAAAAATATTTTTATATACTATACAACAGTCAAATTGAGAATTCAATGACATAAAGATAAATTTTATAATTGGTTAAAAAGAACTATATCTAGATGTATTCTCTGTCCTGCTGGTCCCCCTGGACCAACTTTTCTCTGCCTACACATTTTCAAAACCACTTATGAAATAACCACTCTGTGACTTAATATTAATTGCAAACTCTTTGACTCTTAGCTCCGACTTCCTATTAACTAACTCCTAAATCTTAAATTAACCCTTTTCTATTATTTTATACTTTACCATGAGGCTTGTAGTTTGTTGCCTCACATTTTGATTCTTGGGCAGCTACATGGCATATGCTTGACTCCATCTTTCTCCCTACATTCAGTTTATTTTTCCTACATATCTCTGTTTTGTTTTTCCATAGGCCAAAGCATCTTCTGTATTAGTCAATGATAATAAAACATATTCACGGCATATAGAGTGGAATCCCACATTATCTACCCTTTATTGTCTAAATGAAAAGGAAGGTTTTAACATTTACCTAGTAAAATTATGTATGACAGAACAGGTATCAATCAGTAATTACAGCTACAATATTTAGTCTACTTTTATCTGGCAAAATTAAAGAATATATTGTGGCTTCTAGCTTATGATTGTGGGTCTAAAGGTTTATATCTAATTCTTCTTTAATTATAACTAAGGAAAACTATATTTTTAACTACCTAGTCTTCAATTCCATCAAGGACCCCAGAAATATAATACTACAAGTAAACAGTAAGTTCATTGCAAGTAGCTTCCAAAATTCAAGAACTGACAGAGACATCTCATTATCTGGATGTAACACAAAGTTCTTCTATAATGTTGGGGCATCCATCGTCAAACTATAGTCCCAGAGCATTTGGCATTTTACACTGAAGTAGGATTTTGAAGATACAGTTTTGCGTTGCACTGAAAAAGTTCATCAGTTGTTTTCCTCTGTTTCTTGCAGAATGTCTGGCAGTTT
>NC_022030.1:28594741-28622727 GCF_000317375.1 Microtus ochrogaster
TTTTGTCACTGCCTGGTCCAACATGGTGGAGGTACTTTCACTGCCAGGTCCGTGAGCCATATTCACGGCCTCAAAGACCAGGGACACAGCTCACCCTTAAGCAACAAGTAGTATGCTGCTCATAAACTCTAATTATGTGCTTCGTGGCAGGACCTCCTGAAAGATACAGGGTTGTTCCTGCCACCAGCATGAACTAGAAAGACATGTCTTAAAGAAGTCATGCCTCAGCTCATTCCAGCAAACAGAACCCATCTCTAAAATATGCAGCTAGCTGAAAGCTGCAATTGACTTGCATATTTGTTAGTCTAGAAGTGCTTTTTTAAAGCTTCTTTTTAGGGTTTATATGGAGGTATGTTGCCTATATTGAGGACCAGATGTAGCTAGAAGTATTTATTATCCTGATGGTCCCCTTGAACTTTTCTGCTTGCTTGTTCCTGAAACCACTTATGAAACAATCACTCTGAATCTTAATATTGATTACATACTCTTTGACCTCTTAGCTCAGGCTTCTTATTAACTAAATCTTGCATCTTAAATTAACCCATTTCTATTATTTTATAATTTACCAAGAGGCTCGTGGTTTGTTACCTCACATCATGTCTCTTGGGCGGCTACATGGTGTCTGCCTCACTCTCTTCTTTCTCCCTGCATTCAGTTTAGCTTTCCCACCTACCTATATTCTGTACTGCCATAGGCCAAAGCAACTTCCTTATTAACCAATGGTAATAAAGCAGTCACAGCATGAAGAGGGGAATCCGGTATCATAGGAGTCATTTACTACTAAAATTCATAGTTGCTTCTTATCTGTGTAAATTTTGGTTGTCTCTGTTCTGTTTTGTCATCTTTCCATAAGAAATGATCTTAGGAAATGAAGAGTATTATTAGTGACACTCAACAATATTGTTATGTTTCTTCTTCTCTATTTTTCTTAATTAGTATTTTCAAAACAACTTTTGAAACTTCAACGTTTTAAGCTTTTCTATTTTTAATTTTAAAAAGTACATGATTAGGAGAACCACTTGTTAGTATAAAAAGCATTCAGTGAGAGCCGGACGGTGGTGGCACACGCCTTTAATCCCAGCACTTGGGAGGCAGAGGCAGGCGGATCTCTGTGAGTTTGAGACCAGCCTGGTCTACAAGAGCTAGTTCCAGGACAGGCTTCAAAACCACAGAGAAACCCTGTCTTGAAAAAAACAAAAAACAAAACAAAAAAAAAAAGCATTCAGTGAGAGTACAAAGGACATGAGAAGGTATTGGGATTTATATGATCAGAACATATTATACAATATATAAGTAACTCATAATAAGCTAAAAATGAAACTAAAAATATATTGTTAAAAATAGTCAATTTTATTAAGTTCTATTCTTACCATCTTTATTATGTCTTTAATTCTAGAACAATCTTTTCTAAGTTCTTGTATTAGTTTTAGTCTTTCCTGGTTTCTGATATATTTTAAGCTTCTCAATATTTTTATTTGAAATTTTTATGTAATTTTAGTGCAATAGCCCAGTCTAAAGTTGGTTTATTGAACAAAAGGTATCTAAGGAAATATGCAGAGTTGAATTTCAGTTTCTTTTATGTATATGTATGCATCTATATGTGCAAGTATGTGTATAAGAGAGAAGGGCTGATATATGCTACAGGTTTTGGATCTCACTGGAACTGGGATTACAAGTAGCTTTGGACACCTGGCTAGACTATTGGAAGATAACTCAATCTTATGTGTGTTCCCTCAGTTGCTAAACTTGTACTTCGGGATGCCTTTTCATCTTGAATAGTGCTTTCCTAGATTCTCAGTATTTGGGGATATGAGGAAAGACACTGTAGACTTCTAGGTCAGTTTGGGAAGAGAAACCATATGTCAGGTAGTTTTCTGATTGAAATAAATGAATATCTGAAGAGAAGAAACTTAAAGGAGAATTTTAGCCCATGCTATCATGGCAGAGAAAGGCATGGCTAGGATTTGTCTGTGTACTTAGAGGTTTTTGTATAGTGCATTGTATCTGTTAGAATCAGGAAGTGGAGGCCTGAGCTATAAAAGCATGGCACTATCCATGGCACTATTTTATCCTCATCATTGATGCTGCTGTGAAGGTAACTTGCATTTGAATGTCTGGAATGGTTATGTATTTATAATTATCAGTATTAAAATGACTGTTAAGTTTTCTTAAGAATAGTGAGTACAAACTGGGTGGTGGTGAGGCATGTCTTTAATCCCAGCACTTGAGAGGCAGAGGCAGGATGACCTACAAGAGCTAGTTCCAGGATATCTAGGACTGTTGCAAAGAGAAACCCTGTCTCAAAATAAATAAATAAATAAATAAATAAATAAATAAGTAAAATATAAAGAACTATAAGTACAAGTTTTCTTTCTCGAATATTCAATATGTACCACTAGTGATGTGGCCAGATTCTAGCATAATCCCAGAGTGTTCAGATCTATCTGACCCAAGGTAATCAAAAAAGGAGAAAAGCTTTATAAGGTAGAAAGGGAAAATTATTCACTTTATGAGTTTAAAATGCTCATATCTGGGGTTTGGGTCTCTACTAGAATGCCATAGAGCCAAATTCTACTTCTTTTTGAGACTTGATATTCCTTACAAAGTACTAAAGTAAACATCTTTAAAATTAAGAGAGTATTGATTCAGCTGGTACACAGGCAGCTGCCCCCAAAGCAACTCAAGCATATGCTCTTATTTATGGTAAAGTTCCTCAATGTTTGTTTCTTGGCTTCAGTGATTACCTTCTCATTCTGCTCGTCAAGGAGTCAAAGTAACTGCAGCATGTGGTTGCCAGGATACATGTGCAGACTTTTTTGTTGAACATGTATTATAACAGCTTGATTAAAAATGGAGAAATCATGAGGACAAATGATTAGTAAGTGGAAACTAGAATTAACAAATCTTGATTTTCTACTACAACCCAAAGTTGTGTGATATGAAGATATTTGCTTGTGTATTGATATATAATCATAATGATAATATTTAATGTGAATGCCACATCAGAAAAAATAAAGTGTAAGTGGAATGTATAAACTTACATTTCCTAAGTAAAATCATTACACCAAGATTATATTGTTATTGTGTTTGGTATTATTTTTTCATACCTAGTTTAATTATCTATTTTGTTAATCAACTAGTTTACTGTTCATAGCTAATAAAACTGTCCTGTTTTTATCCCATGCCTTTTTAGTCCCAGGGCTGCTGAGAAGCCAAGGACAATGGCACTGGGTTTTGATCCTACTGCATGTACTGGCTTTGTGGGAGCCTAGCCTGTTGGATGCTCACCTTCCTAGACCTGGATGGAGGGGAGAGGACCTTGGACTGCCCACAAGGCAGGAAACCCTGACTGCTCTTAGGACTGAAGAGGGAGGGGGAGGGAGAAGGGGAAGGAAATGGGAGGTGGGAAGGAGGCAGAAATTTTTAATAAAAAAATAAAATAAAAAAACTGTCCTGATATAATACTCAGAAAAGAAATTATCTATGACTGCTGAATTTGACATTTTTCTTTGAGTACCTAATGCAAGTCCTTTATTATTGTGCTGATATTTCTGGATCTCTTTTTATTTATTTATTCATTTACTTATTATTTTTATTTAACAAAAAAAGAAGACAACAATTAGATGACAGTCTGAGGGCTTGGAGGGAGAAGGGAACTTTAAAGGAGTAGGGCACGATAATAGTTGATAGAAGACGATCAATTAATATTATATACACATATGATATTCCATAACAAAACCCATAATTTATGAAATCAATGAAAGCTAATAAAATGGAAAAAGTCTTACTAAGCATTTCAAGCTGTTATCAAACTTGTAATATGCAATCACCAGCCTTTCTAGTGGCAAAAATGACAAATGTGAGCCACTAGGCATATGCCCAAAGGATGGCATTTTAAAACAATGTAAAGAACATCTCAAAGTGAATTCCAGCATGTGACATAACTTCAATGTTGCATGTTGTGTCCCAGCATCAGAGAAGTTTAGTCCTGCAGTATTTACCCATCCTCTTTAACTATTCAAAATCCTGAATACCACCGTTCTCTGAAGCAAGTTGTTTTCAGATGCTTTCAAATTTTGCTGCATTGATACTATACAAAACATCTGTTAAATTGAAAGCCAAAATACCAAAGTAGTGTTTTCTCATTAAAAACTGAATAGTTTGTGACACAGAATACTTCTTAACTTTCACTAATATAGATAGTATATTTTTATTTTAGCTTTCATCCATATGGAAGTAGTTAAGGGTGATTAATAAAATGAGAGGAAGAAAGAGACTCAGATTTTATTATACTAGGAAATTGAAATATTAAGGGAGATGTTAAATGACTTATGAGCCATTCACTATTTAAAATTTGCAGAAATTCTGTAAATTAAAAACCTTAAAAATTTTGACTTCATCAAGTTTATCAAAAAGAGAAAATAAAAAAGTTTCTTTTTTCAGATAAAAGTGCAATTTTACAGAATTTCTTAGTTGCAGGGAATGGCTAATTCTAAGTCTTGTATAACATATAGACATTTAATTGAGGATATTAATTTCCTTGCTTTAGATGCTGACACATAACCATTTAACATTTATGTCAGTGACAGATATTTATTTCAGCACTGCTAGCTATAACATATAAAAATTTAATTATGGACATTCATTTCCTTCTATTAGACTTGATGTATACCCATTTAACTATCACATCATAGATATATATTTTTTCACCAATGCAAGCTCTGAAATGCCAGGCTCAAACTGTGAACCCCTATTGACTTGTTCTAGTTCTAAGAACAAAAAAAGGCACCTACTGATGGAAAAGTGATATTTTACTGTCAAAACTTTTGTAATAAAAGATACTTTCAATCTGTACTAAGTAAATATTTAATCAAAGAATAACTGCAAACTATAAATTCATGTATGAGCAATTATCTAACAAAAGACAATATGAAACCAATTAATTTAATGCAAGTTTAAAAATAAAACTAAACTTAGTTAAGTATTATTTTATCAAATGTAAAATAACTATCAAATGACTCAAACAATAGAGAAAATGCACATAAAACATAAATATTCCCATCAACAAAAGAAATTGGCATTTGGCATATTTGAGATTGGAACCAGGCAAGTATACATGCTAGACAAGGGACTAAACACACCACTGATCCTGTTTTTACATTTTCTTTGGCACTCTTCTTTTTTTTTTATATGACTCACAGCTTAAATTTATTACATTCAATAATCATACTTTTGGAGCTGTAAGCTAAGTCTAGCTCTCTCTTTAATAAGCTGCTTTAGAGATAATGTTTTATCATAGCAACAGAAAAGGAAGGAAGGAAGGAAGGAAGGAAGGAAGGAAGGAAGGAAGGAAGGAAGGAAGGAAGGAAGGAGCAAGTCGGGAGTTGTTCTGAGGAGCCTGACCATGAATTTTTCTGAAGGGATGTGAAAGGTGATGAAAATTTCAGACAAACAAACAGACAAAAAACATTGGCACTCTAAACAGAGCATAATGGGCCACTCTAGTTGGAATGTGGAAGACAATTTTGCTCAAAGTAGACAGTTCAAGAGATTTTATAGGGGTATACCATAGCTGCACCTGCACTAGAAACCATTCTTGGTATGTTTTAGAAAGAAATCCTCTATTTTGGGGAAGAAAAGAAAAAAAAAGATAAAATCTTAACCATGTTCTAAAAAACAGACCCAGGATAAATTAAAAAGTAATGGACTAATTTCTTTGTCAGGAGAAATTTAAAGATTGCATACCATTGAGATAGTTGTGTGGTTGTTAGTAATAATGTTTGCGCAGGTTGACAAAAGAGGAAGGAAAAGCCATGGAATTTACTTTGAAGAGAAAAGGAGCTCTAAGAAGTTGAAGGTTAATGCCAAGGCATGCGTTAAAAGAAATCTTGCAGTTGTTCAGAAGATTAGCTCTGTAAGGAGACTGCTCATGATTTGACGAGAGCAGTAAGAAAGGAACTCTGGTGGAGACTCCTCATTCAACGTAGATTGCTCTTCATAAAAGAAAAATGCCTAAAGAAATTTCTGTTCACAAATAGAGAAAAAAAAAAGTTACTACTGATGTTATTCAAATGGTCTAGGGTGTATTCTGAACTAACAGTGGAGTGGGCCGTGGGGCAGTGTTCTCCACATGTACTGATTTCAGGATAAAAGGTACAAGAACAATGGGGTTCCAGTGTCGCTTGACTAGTTAGCATGCCAGAGTCCTCATTATAAGAATTAAATCAGACAAATTGCTCCACCTGAGGAATGGATAAGGGATCGGAAGAGGGGAGGTGGGCGCAGGAGAAAGAGAGGGAGGAAGAACTGGGGCAGGTATGTAAAATGAAAAGTAAGTTTTTCAATAAAAATAAAAAAAGAATAATGATGTCACAGGCTCTTTATTTCCATAGGTTCTCACGGCTACTTAGGAGGGCTGCTGTGCTGCAGAAAAGGAGTCTTTGCAAAAATGGCCTGTGGGAGGCCATTTGTGTGAAGCTGTGAAAGTGGAGCCTGAGTTGCAGCTGACACTCG
This sequence comes from Microtus ochrogaster, assembly GCF_000317375.1. Taxonomy (NCBI): domain Eukaryota; kingdom Metazoa; phylum Chordata; class Mammalia; order Rodentia; family Cricetidae; genus Microtus; species Microtus ochrogaster. Next base: position 28,601,255 of record NC_022030.1, read on the forward strand.
AATATTTTGAGATGAAAGGACACCAAATGCTTTAATACCTAAAGTGTAAAACGCAGAACCTAAAACTTCAGAACATGGTGTTTGCTCTGTTGGGCTTGAGTCCAGTATTTCCCCATTTCTCCCTTTTAGTCTTATTTTCTAATATCTGTCATTATATGTTGGACGTATATGATTTGATTCTTGACTACACAAGGAGTTAAGTAAGGTATTGCCTTGAATCTCAGGAGGGAGTGTGAACTTTAAAACAGTGTTTAGGTTATAAAATCTATAAGGTCTCTTAACAATAGAACTACGTTGTTCTGCATCATAAAATACCTACACGTCTATGGAAGTCAGGGTGCAATCTATGTTTGGATGAGAAACGCTCCTCATAGACTCTAGGATTTGAGCAATTGGCTCCGAGGGAGTGGCATGCTTAGTGGAACTGGAGCAACCTTGCTGTTATCTTTGATACCTGTGTATGGAGGGAAACTGTGATCAGTCAGCACCCTGTTCCTGCCGCTGTCTGCTTTCCCTAACACTGTAGAGTATCTCTCTGAAATCTTAGGCAAGAATAAACCACTTCATTATAACTTGCTTTTGGTCATGGTGTTTGTTCTCACTGGTTTCTGTCAACTTGATATAAATCTAGACACACCTGCAAAGAATAAATTACAAGTGAATAATTTTCTCCATCATATATCCCTTTAGATGATTATAGTAGCAAGATGAAGAAAAATATGGGAGTTCCCATCTCTAGGCAGATGATCCATGGAGGTCTAAGAAAAATAGTTTAATGTAATCCTGCAAACAAGCTGATAAAGAACATTTCTTTTTGATCTTTGCTTCAATCCACTCGTTCAGGTTCCTGTTTTGAGTTCCTGCCCTGAGTTTTATCATAATAAACTGTAAACTCTAAACCACTGTTTCCTCAAGTTACTTTTGTTTGTGATGTTTATCACAGCATCAAAAATGAAAATGCCTTAGCACAGCAAGAGAAAAGTGACTGACATTTGTCCTATAGCACATTGAGGGAGAAAGGGCTTATTCGGCTAAAAGTATTGAGAAAATACAGATGATCACAGTGGAAAAGGCATCATGGCAAGAAGGTGAAACACATTGCAACATATTTTTCACATTCAGGAAACAAAAGAATAGAGGAATTGAAGCTGCACAAAATATCCTTAAGACTAACACCTAGTGACCCACTGCCTCAGAGGTTCCATTGAAAGTCCTGCTGATAACTCAATGTTCCAATACAGCAGCCTGTGGAAGCAATCTGACAAACCATAGCATTTCTACAAATTAGGTTACTTCTTTTCCCACGAGGCTGCCTCATTGTAGTATACATAATCTTTATTTTAGTAAAATATGCTCATTTACATGTTTATTACATGTCTTTAGTTAAGGTGGACAAACTACTAATTTAGTCACGTCATTTGAACGATAACTTCCCATATTCTAGCAATGTATTTAATTGGCAATGAATTGGTCTACACTGTTGAGGATGGGATGTGTGTGTGTGTGTGTGTGTGTGTGTGTGTGTGTGTGAGTGTGTGTGTGTTGGTAAGTTCTGATTGATTACTATACTGGCAGGATTTTGTTTGTCAACTTGATATAAGCTAGAGTCATCAGAGGAAGGAGCCTCAGTTGAGGAAACGCCTCAATGAGATCCACTTATAAGTCATTTTCTCATTTACGGAGCAATGTGGGAGAGCCCAGCCCATGGTAGGTGGTGCCATCCATGCGCTACTGGTCACGGATTCTATAAGAAGGTGGATTGAGCAAGTTATGATAACCAAGCCAGTAAGCAGCTCCCAGCCATGGTCTCTACACCAACACCTGCTTCCAGGATTCTGCCATGTTTGAGTTTCTGTCCTGACGTCCTTCAGTGATGAATAATAATGCTGACGTGTAAGTCAAATAAATCCTTTTCTCTCCAACTGGCGTTTGGTCATGGTGTTTCCTTGTAGCAATAGAAACCCTAACACATGTACTTTTTATTCAACTTTCCTAACAAAACATATTGAGAATAATATAATTTTAAATTATATTACTAAACTGAGCCAGATCAATGTTACTAGTATATTTTAAATTATATTTTATTTTCAGGGATTCTTCAAGCATTTTTTCATGATTTGTGTGTATGTTTTCTCACTTATTGATAACAATTATGGTAATCATATTTATTACAGAAGAATTCTAGTTGTTCTGACTTCTCGAAATTTAACAATTGGCTGCATGGTCATCTTGCTACAAAGAAGTTTGGGATAGACAATTGAATAATGAATGATTGTAGGAAAATCTGGAAGATGAGAAAAATTCACACATTTCAAATCTTCAAGTACTTAAAAATTGAAGAGCTTAATGAGGAGTTACAGTTAAATCTACTATTACAAATAGATTAATCAACTGATCACAGAAAAGTAAGAATTATGAAATAAAATCTTGTGTAAAAAATTTTATTTTATGATATTTAAAGTAAACAATAATAACTGAAACAAAACTATTAACTAATTTAGCATAAAATTATACTGTGTTTCACTGGTTTATGTAGAGATTGTGGATTAGGCTAAAGGAATAAAGAGCAGTATGCAATTGGGACTGACAGAATAACTAGAAGACCTGAAGAAGAAGAGCTACTGTATGTCTTATAGAAGCAATTTCTAAGATGCCTATGAAAACTTACAACATGAAATATGCACCAAAAAAGTTGTGGCAGGGCTAAGTATACTTCCTAAGGAGAATGTTTAAATAAAAATTGGTTACTTGAGCCTCTTACAATACATGAGAAATAAATTAATCAAGACTCTATATTTTCCAACTAACTTTAGAGGAAATCTTTTGAACCTTGAAAACACAGAATTTAGAGTGAAGTGTTTCTTGAAACATAATAATTCCAAAGTAAGAAACAGTCTCTGTGGAAGTACCAAATCTAAGATGCCACCAGTGAGATATACACTTGAAGACAGAATCAAACAAGTTGTCTAGTTCTAAGATAAGTTAGTAGAACTTCTCAAGTAAAAATGTACTTTCAAATGTCTTAGTGGTAATCCTTCAAAAATACTGAAGGTCAAATGAAAAGCAGATAAAGATTCAAATTGATTTGTGAGTGTGTGCATGTTTTTCATGTGGAGTGGATTGTCGTTAATGCTATCAATAGCAGGGTTTTGTCACAATATTGTTTTAGAATATATTTGAGTAATTAGGATTTACACAGAAGGAAGCCCAGAAACGAGGAGTTTTGGAATGCAGTAAGGAATCACACACACATACTTTGCAGCTCGAGTACAGACATGAGAATAGAAAACATTGAGTTGGTCCCAGTTACATGGCTGTTTTGTGATCTAAACTAAATTATTCTATGATTATATAGCCAGTTTGCACTTCTGATTGGTTACCCTTCCTCTAATATTCGTTATTAGAGGTATTTAAAATAATGTTTTGAAATTTTACTTACATTTGTTAACTAAACAATATTAAGGTTTTAGCTATTATCTTTTCAGAAATCCTTCGGTCCTAGTCTCCATGTTTATCTTCTTCAGCAGAACAATACTTAAATAAGTAAAACAGTTGGCCTTGCGTTAAAGTTCAGAGATGAGCTATTTACTACCTAGAATGCTTGCTAACTTGGTCATGATGTTTTTTACAGTAATAAAAACCCCAACTATGACACACATGATCAACAGCATGGACTTACACTTGCCACGGCTTATCTATTACATCTGATACTGAGTGGCAAATATATTAAACAGCAGGAAAAAGAGCACTGACCCCTATATGTGGATTCTATATAGAACCTAGTGACAGACTGATTATGTCGGGGCATAGAATTAACTACTTCTATTATGGATATGGAAGTTTTTATTGTAATTGGCATTAATACTTATGAATATTTTCATAGATTTTTTTCTGCTATTGCCACCAACTATGCTATCTATGTATAAGGACTCATAGAATACCTCATCCAATGATATTTCATTTTACATAGCATTACTGTTGACCGAGGAACTCGGTTCACCAACAACAAAGTGCACATATTCACTGCTGTCGCCATGTTTCCCACAATTCTGTAATGGCTGGATCAACAGAGTAACGGGATGGCTTGACAAAGCCTAAACTTCAGTGCCAGATAGGTGGGAAAATCTGCAACACTGGGAGCATTGTCACTTTCTATCAAGGACTTACATTTGGCTGGTCTAGCATTTTTGTTTGGAGGTTCTGAAACACTTAAATTAGCAGGTTAAGAAAGGGTCACCATTTTCACTGGAGTGATTAATTCAGACTATCAGGAAAAACCTGGATTGATTTTCCACATGGACATAGTGAAGTGTATAACTGAAGTGAAGTCCGCCCTTGAGGCATTTTTTGTTGTTGCTATGTTATGTGATTAAGGTCCCTGTGCAATTCTAATGACACAATCCAAGAAGAATGATAAATGGAAAGAACCTTTTATTAATGAAGAAATGGGTTCCCCCTCCAGGTAAAGAACTAGATCTGATGAGGTTCTTGGTAAGGGAGAAGGAAACAGAGAATGAGGAGTAGACAAGAGATAATCAAGTGATGAGACACAAAAATGATTTCTCTATTATTAATATATTTCTGTTCTATTTTATTAAGAATAAATTTGTGGAAACTATTAGATTAAAGTCCGGGCATAGGTTGGGTTGGAAACAGGGTAACTGAGAGAGGCTGGAGGGAAAAAAAAATTGGTAAAATGTGGTGTAATTCTACTTCAATTAAAGTATATTTAAAGCTATGTTTGTATATATTTATATATGTGTGTATACATATATACATATGTATGTATATATGCAATCTTTTATTGAACAGACATTTGTGAATATTGTTGTTATTCTTTATCCCTTTACCATGTCATGTATTGTGATAACAGCAATGAATTGCTGTTAAGTCTATATTATTAGATTTAAGTTTTGAAATATTAAAGGACTAAGAATTCTCAAAGTTCTTTGGTACATATTCTGAGATGATAGGTATGGTCTATATGAAATACTTGCATAATGTTAAGTAGAATTATTACCTAATTATTTTCTTCATTAGAAAATAAAGCATAATATAAGTTCTTGTGGAATGTGAAGTTAGTCAGGGGTAAAATTGTGATGGTTTGTTTTGATTGTTAAATTGTTTGGATCTGCAGTCAAATAAGAGATATACATTTGAGAAGGTCTGTATAAATATCTACAAAGAATTGTCTGATTATCCCCCCGAAAAGACATTTATACTGCTAATCTTGTCTTCAGAAATGATTACTGAAGAGGAATGGAAAGAATAAAAGAGATGGAAAACAGAAAAAAGATCCACAAAGTATTATCTCCCAACCAATATTACCATGGCCTTTTAGCAATGATGGTTGCCTCCTATAAAAGACCTATCAACAGTCAGTCAAAGATGAAGGAAGGGCTGACATTTCCAGCTGAGCTAATGGCTAACTGGATGTTTCTGAGGGGAAGACAGCCATTATCTTCACTTTGTTCCTACAGATGATTTCACCATGCTCCTTTTGGTTCCAAATCAGTGATCATACATATTGAATTCATTGTGGCAAAACAAAGATGGATGAACAAATCCAATCCAAAACAAAAATAAAAAAAGCATGAATGTGGGAAGATGATTTGAAAAGATGAAGCAAATTAATGAGTGGGGGAGAGTTATTGATGGAATTATATAGTAATAAGAATGCTCATTAAACTTGTAAACAATTGTCAAAGAAAATGCTGAATAAAAGTTAAAATAACTAGAACAAAAATAAGAGCAAAAGAAGTTATGTTTGTGGGGAAGAAAATTGATGGGAGGAGGAAAATAGAGGTGAAGAAAATTAGACGGGGGGGTTATAATAACCAGGATGTGCTGAGCAGTGGTGGTGCATGCCTGTAATCCCAGCACTCAGCACTCAGGAGGCTGAGGTAGAAGGATCTCTGTGAGTTTCAAGTAAAAGACTTCAAATTATTGTCTTGTCCCTAGATGGCTTCGACAAACATGGTTTTAAAAGTTTACTCCAGTGTATTCACTCCTGTAGATTCAGTAGAAAAGGGACAGTAATTTTCTACAACACACATGTAAAATATGTATGTCTCCCTGTAGCTTGTATACTACTTCAGAATACAAAGTTTGTCTGAACTGGAAGACCAATTAATGATGTATTCATATACACTACAATGTTTTAATACAACTGCAATAACTTCCAGGATGATTCAACTTTTGAAATGACTAACAGAATAGAAAATGATGCAGCCTTACATGTATCACGTGTGATTTTATAATCCATTATTTACAGATAAAGAAATTATAGGCAGTTTTCACAATGAAGGCCCCTTGAAAGTACATGGAAGATATCACATAAAAAATGGTATTCTAGGATCTCAAGATAGATTTTTAAAAGTTGTCTTTCCACTATGGAGGCTCTCACTTAAACATCTAAGATATTTCCTTCCAAACAATGGAATAAAATTCATTTCAAAAACACAAGGAAAATAAAAAAGCAGTTAAGACAGCATGACTTCTCCAAAATTTGGGAACACTTTACTAAATCCAAAAATGTTGGAGTAAATAATATCTTAGAACAAGATTTCAATAGTCTATCTTAAAATGCAATCAATGAGGAAACAATAAAAAACATACAATATTGGAATGTGAAACACAACATATAAAGCTGAAGAGAAGTTCAAAAGACAACAATCGTGCATTTACACAAAAAGTTAAAACTTTAACTTTTAAAAATGCAACAGAAGACAAAATAGGTTGTATACAGTAAGCTATCTCATGATTTGAAGATAAAATTTCTAAATTAAATACACAGATAATAATAAAGAATATTGTTGTGACCATTCTTGTAACATCTTTGTTTGTCAATTAAAAGATTCCAATAGACATTTGAAGATTTTCCAAAGTCTTGACACATCTGTTTGCTTTATTCAATAAACTCACCTTACTGGCAAACACAAAGACACTCAACATGATAGGTTGGAAAAAGTATTTCAAGTAAGAACCCAAAGCAAACTATAAGGACTACATTAATGTGTGAGAAATAAAATATCAGTCAAAATTAGACAGGAAAATTAAGAAGCTCAATATATATTTAAGAGGAAAATAATCTATTAAAGTTATAAATATATAGGGACAAAAATAGCATGTCAAACTTTATGAAAATTACTGTATAAAATGATGCATGACCTGTGACATAATAACATCTGTTGACTTCCTAAGCACAATTCTGTCAATAAGTATCTCATCTAGAAAAATTATTAGTAAAGAAATTTCAGAGTTAAACTGTGACATAAATCTGTTGACTTTAAACATACTTGAGAACATACCATAATATTAGAATGTACTTTCTTCTCAGCAGCTCATAGATATTATTGTAAAACTGATCACTTCTTAAACTGCAAAGCCATTCCTAAGAAATACTAAAATACTAAATGTTTTCTTACACTTTATTTGATAGTAAAACTAGAAATTAACAGCAGTAGAAAGAAATAGTATCAGCAACAAAATGGTCAGTAGGAATTACATTTGTGAATACCTAGTGGCTGATAAATTCTGGTGTTGGTTTCAAAGAATGCCAAGAACCATTTGAAACTTAAGCCCTTAATAGAATCAGAAGACATAATGAAAGATACTATGTGAGGGAAGATTAAAATTCAGATAATCTACATATATTTAAAATATGTCACAGAGTTCTCAAATAGATCAGTTAATGATGCATTTTAGGGTCATAGAAAAGTATGAACAAGATAAACTCCCAATAAGTAAAATGAATAAAGACCAGAATTGAAGTCAATGACATGAAGGAAGAAGAAGCAAGTAATCAATAAAAATAAAAAATGAAAAACAAACTTGGCTCTGAAAAGATATAATTGATGAACTTTTATTCAAGCATTAAACAAACAAAATTTTTTTTGATTAAAAAAAATCAAAGCAAGCGAGCAAACAAACAAACAAACAAAAAACCCAACATCAACCAAATTAATAAAACGGGAGTCAAGAAGAGTACTACAACATACGCCATAAAAATCCCAGGGTCAGCAGGGAATATGTTGAAATTTTACATTAAAATAAATTGCAAACTTGATAAGAAATGAATGGATATCCATATACTTTGGAAAATAAAGTCATAACATAACAAACAACAACAACAACAATAATAATAATAACAATAAACACATTAAAAGTCAGATAGTGCTCTTTTTTAGTCCCAGCGGTAGAGAGGTAGATGCAGTTAAATCTCAGAGTTCTAGGCCAGCCTGGTCTGCAAAGTGAGTTCTAGGACAGCCAGGGCTAAACAGAGGAAACCTATCTCAAAATGAACAACCAAAAAACAAAAACAAACAAACAAAAAAAGCTACCAATGTCAGCAATGACACTAGAGTAGTAATAAAAGTTTTCTAACCATTAAAATAGCAATAAGGAGTTGATTCACTATTGAGTTCTTAAATACCTGCAAAATTTCATTAACTTCAATACTTAAAAGTATTCTATGCAATCAAATGGTAAAAACATCAAATTTTATGAAGCCAACATTATCTATATAAAGAAAATTAATTAAAATACAACAAAAAAACAAGTATAGTCAGCTTCTCTTGAAATAAAGTCCTTGAAGGAACATGCATTTCTTGGGAGGTCTGTCTTTTACATGTTTTATAGAGACCCTTAGTCACCCCAAATTCTTAACTTCTCACCCAAATATTTATCTGAATGTGCCTTTCCTCTATGTTGTTGATCTCATATTAGAGGAAGTGAAGCTTCTAGGATACTGTATATTTTCTCCCAATACCCTCCTAACTCTCCTCAGTCCATCTCCAAAACTGACAACAAACGCTGTCCAGGGACGGGAAACATAGTTTATCTTTGCTTATGCTTTCCTGGTGGCTATTTAAGACTACAAGTTGACCACGAGTAATAACTTTTTGTTTCTGTCAAGGCTCCTAAGAACTCGGGTAGACTTCTTGTTCACTTAGGATTTTAAGAAATGCTGTCTCAAGGCTCTCTTCTCCTAGTTGTACATTTATGTGAGGATATGTCATACAGTCAGGATACTGCCTGACTGTAGCTTTGTTTTGATATGTGGTAGAATTTTTTTTGTGCTGTTTTGACCCTTAACTTTGTTTGTGGGTCCTTAGTTAGAATTCACTGGATGTACTTCCATTACTACCCTGAACAAGAGAGGTTTCTCCCCACAATTACAGAACATCTTGGAAGGGGAGTTGTTCTTTAATTCCTTGGAACTTGATTGAGCTAGGAGCTCATGGGAGAAAATATTCCTTCTCTTAATCCCTCTAATCATATCAATAAAGCCTCCTCACATAAATACTGAACACTAAGCATTTCAGCTATTTGAGCCTGGTACTTTTAACTGCTATGCAATACTGATATAAAGTTTGAGAGAAACTAGACATTCAAATAAATTTTGATTGGATATACTTTTTGTTCCTTAGCCAATCGTACATACAATTATTATTAGAGAGAATAGAGCATAGTTCCACTGATTAAAGCAGAATTTTTACTTCAATGCATTGAACTTTGACTTTAGAAATTTTAATGCTGTATACATCATCTACTAGCTTAATTTTTTACATATATATCTTGTGCAACTTGATCAGAACTTTGTAAATTGAAACATTTTAGATTATTTATTTCATTGTGGAATAACATTTAGGCATCTTTATGACCTAATCTTTCTTTACTAAGAAAACATTGTTATTGCAATTTAAAACATTTTGTTTTAGTTACTATTTTTATCTTTAAAGTATTGAGATATGGTAATATTAATAATAAATTTGACATATGTTGAGAGAATTTTCTCTCTGAGAAGGACTGAGCAGTGTATTTACTCATTAATCCCTTATCATAAAGTTCCAATTATAAACCAAAGTTTGTTTCATCACAGCTCACGCAAAGAACATGTATATTTGTTAGGATTACTTGAAAAGAGCATAGGTGAGGGATTACTAGTGTGGTCCAACCAAAAAGCAGTAGCACCTTGAGAGATTCACTAAATGTAACTGATGACTTTAACATGTATGCCTACCCTTCCCCAGTCTTTATATTCTAGTCACGCCCAAAATGATACATAGAAAAACTGGATATGTGGCTACTATCCTAGATTTTCTGTGAAAGAATATAAATAATAATCTCAGGTATGATCATATTTTAATAGTAAAAATGACTACATTCATAAAAATGACAGTTCTTTTCCTCAAAAGAGAATAAACTGTCTAATTATTAACAAAAAGTTGAATCTAAAGTACAAGCATAGGTTATCAGAACAAATTATCAGGACATATATTCTAAGGACAGAAAAGAAAGAACACCCATAACCAAAATCTTTGCATCATATAAACTGTACTTTAGAGAATAAAAGACATTCATTCCTTTTATTTTAAATATGATAGGAGCCCAAATCTCAATATCTTACTGGTTTCACACCTGTGTAATGTTGCTCATCATTATAGGATTTTTATTGTTGTACTATTTTGAATCACTTCTCTTTCTCCATACGGATGAGTAGGAATTGAAAGGAGCTGCTGGGTTTAGCTGATCTTTATTCTGTATTTTTATTTTCATTATTAGATTCTCTAGTTGCTGTTCTGAGGACTTTTTGAGGTTGATTTTTTAGACTGTACAGTGCAGAAATCATCTACCCTGGCCATGTCAGGGAAGAAGTAGAAGTAGCAGATCAGGAGAAGTAGCAGATACACATCAGAGTACCCTTAAATTTAGGCTTATATTTATGGACATAGAACAGGGTTTTATAGAATGTAGTTTTCCTATGATAGCAGGTATTAGCTGAGATGCTAGTTGCATTTATGAAAATTAAATATTTGCCCTATAAAAATAAGCATATGTTTTGAAGTTTCCAAAGATCGAAAATCCAGACTAAAGCTTATGCTCATGCAAGATTCTATCATACTCTAGTGCCATGTTACCTACATCTAATGTGATTCTATTTTGGCATAATTGCTTCAACTACGAGCTGACAATAAACTGAGCTTACATATTTTGAGTGGAAAATATGAAACCAAATAAAATCTTATTTATGGATTTAATTAACTAAAGATTAGATTAGTTAATACAGCTGGAAAACATAACAAGTCACTATGAAAGAACTAGATAAATCTAAACCATAATAGTATAGAAATGTCTCTTCCAATGTAAACATGCTTTTCCGTATTTTCAGTATCAGCACAGATGTTTTAGATTCATCTTGTTCTTTCAGAATGGATGACCTGAGGTTTTCCAACCACATTAACTAATCTAACATTTAGTTACTGAAATCCACACATTTACATGGGTAGAAAAATTCTTATAATATTCATGTGAACTGATCCATATAGAACCAATTGAAACATAAGAAAACAGGATGGATAGCAATCTGTTCTATTACCTTGGTACTGGAACTTCTTTTGTGACAATGACACTGCCTATATGAAAACAAAAAAAAATAGAACAAATAAGATGGAACATAAAGTATTTTTTAAAGTGCCACATGGGATGGCGTTCAAAGGAGTAATTTAGGAAAGGAAGGTTCACTTAGAGGAAAAGAGAATTGATCTGGAAATTGTCGAACCTCTGTGAGTGTACCGGCACACAGTCACAAACACAAGAACACATACAAATAAACAAATGTAGGAATATACTTCTAAAGAAAAGGCATAAAGGTAAAATTTTGATACCTATTCAAGTATCAAACCAAATCTGTGGATTTGAATCTGTTTAATATTAACAGTTTAAGAAGCTGAAACTCTAGATGATTTTGTTTGATCTAAGTATAAATGATTAATGTAAATATAAGGTGCTAAAATGAAAGATACCCTAATATAGCAGAAAGGTGGGTTTAAAGCACCTGCTAGAGAAGCTAAATAAGAAGGTGGATCCAAAGAAAAACATATATTTATCCTCCTGGATATTGGAAGTAGACAAGATCATCAGGCAAAAGTTGGGAGCAGGGGGTCGGGGGTGGGTTGGGGGAAAGGGGAGATAGGAAAAGAGAAGGGAGAAGGGGAGGATTGGGGAGAGCTTGGGGGAATGGGATGGTTGAGATGGAGGAAGGGTGGATACGGTAGCAGGGAAGAAGATATCTTAACTAAGGGAGCCATTTTAGAGTTGGCAAGAGACTTGACTCTAGAGGCGTTCCCAGGTGTTCAAGGAGATGTCCCCAGCTTGTTCCTTGGGCAGCAGAGGAGAGGGTGCCTGAATTGGCCTTATCCCATAGCCACACTGATGAATATCTTGCATATCACCATAGAACCTTCATCTGGCGATGGATGGAGATAGAGACAGAGACCCACATTGGAGCACTGGACTGAGCTCCTAAGGCCCAGAAAAAGAAAAGAGAGAGAACATGAGCAAGAAAGTCAGGACCGAGAGGGGTGGGTCCACCCACGGAGACGGTGGGACTGATCTAATGGGAGCTCACCAGCTGGACTGGGACTGATAGAGCATGTGATCAAACTGGACTCTCTGAACGTGGCTGACAATGAGGGCTGACTGAGAAGCCAAGAACAATGGCACTGGGTTCTACTGCATGTACTGGCTCTTTGGGAGCCTAGTCTGTTTGGATGCACACCTCCCTAGACCTAGATGGAGGGGGAGGGCCTTGGATTTCCCACAGGGCAGAACACCTGACTTCTCTTAGGACTGGAGAGTTAGGGTGAGGGGAAATGGGGGGAAAGGGAAGGAAATGGGAGGATGTGGAAATTTTTAATAAAGAAATAAATAAAAATTTTAATGAAACATTGTCCACATCAGTATGGAGTTATTTCCTAAACCCCTTAGGTAATGTCTTAGTTAATGTTCTTTTGCTATGACCATGGTAACTATTATACATAAAAGCATTTAAAAGAGGCTTGCTTGCAATTTCCAAGATTTAGTCCAATGTCATCAGGACAGGGAGCATGGCACCAGGCAGACAGGCATAATGCTAATAAAGTAGCTGAGAGTTCTACATCTGGATGGATAGGCAGCAGGAGGAGAGAAAGTCATTAGGGTGACTTGGGCTTTTCAAACCTCAAAGCCCACACCCAGTGACATACTTCCTTTATTAAGGTGACACCCACTCCTGAAAGGCCAAGACCTACCAATAGTGCCTGTGCTAGTTAACAAGCATTTAAATCTATGAGCCTATAGGGCCAGTCTTACTCAACTACCACAAAGAGCACAAGAGGACCACTAAAAATCTTCTAATGTCTCTTGATATGCAAAAGGTTAATGCCCATACGTACACATGTTTCTGTAGATAGAAAATACAGTGTGTTACGGCATAGTAATATAATACCCAAAACAATCATTTGATAATAGTAGTATCTAAAACAACCATGATTACATAGTAGATAATGAACAGAATCAATATTTTTCCCAGAAATGTGTATGATTATTCCTATTTGGCCTTACTATATTTTATGTTGTGTTATAAAATGTTAATTTATTGTGATAAATGTAGTAATTACAATATAGTTATCATACACTTTAAGCTCTAACACATGGTAGTGCTTCAAAAATCAAATAGAAAAGTGTCCTATTTTAAGCAGATTTTTAGCTTAATAATAAAGAAAATATGCAAATATTTATTTCAGTATTATATTAAGAACATAATATTGGGACTAAATTATCAAATACAATACAGATAGAATAGCTTCATGTATCTTGAAATGCATACATTTTAATGAGAGGAAAAGAAGAAAAATATATGTGATTCCAGAAGAAGAATACCTGCAAAGGAAATGAGGTATAAAATATTTTATGATTTGGCTATGAAAAATGAGATTGGATTGCACACATAAACAAATATGATGTAGTCTTTTAGACTAAGGCATAGTGTAAATTTTCATTCATAAATTATTGCAGAAATATTGCATAAATTAGATATTCAAATTACAGACTAATCTAACATTTATGTGAAAATAGTATCTGGGAAAAAAGAAAAGCTCAAACATGAAGACATTTGTATGTCCAAGTATTTGAGTTACTAAAAATAATAGAATATTAAGGTTAAGAAAAAATTCTGAGGTCTGCATTTAGCAGGGATAGTCACTTATTATTAGCTATTATAATAGTTGATGTAGTTTAAAATTATATTTAATGTTCTGTGCACACACATTTATGTATACAGATCCAATAGTTATAGTATGAACAGGTCAAGGTGTATGAATGCTCATCTGATTCATTTAATGTTTCAGTGTTTAGAAAGAAAATTACAATAAACTTGTCTCAATAATACTTACATTCTCATAGAAAATTTTCCCATCGGAATATTTTAAATTAAATTAAAGTTTCAATGTTGTCAGAATGAGGTTTTAAAATCTAATACTGAATGTTCTCAAGTTATTTAAAATAAAAAGTGTTAATGTGAGCTTTACGTTGTCTGTAGACGTTACTTTTGTTCCTAATAGCACTATAAAGTAGAAATACTGTATGTGTGGAGCCTCACAATAGAAACAATGGTTCTTCTACAAATCTGGATTGGGATCATTGTATTTGGAGCTATACATTTCTTACCCCTGGGCCTCGAATAGAATCTTTTGAATTTCAGTTATCTCTTTTCATAGAGATGCTTAACCTTTTGGCCAACATTTATATACTTTTAATGCCTGTAGTAGAGTTAATTTGCATGTCTTTCGTATTCAGTATTTAAGTCTTTTGGATGTGGGAATTTCCAGAATGAATTTGATGTATAATTCATGAGCATTCACTTGGAAGCTCCTGCTCAACAGATTCTAAGGAAGATAATTACCAGAAGTGAAAGATTGCTTGTGGTGTATTTTCTATATTAGGAAATATGCCTTACATTAAGAACTCATCAAATATGCAGACTGCCTTATTAAGGTCATTATTATTATTTACTGAGGAGATACATGGGGTTGACTCCCTTTTAGAGACTCAGAATATGCACATTAATGGTTTAACACTTAAGTCCTTTTGATACTACATCGAAGTGAACTGTTTCATTTTAAGAAGTGGTCTTGTGAATGATTTTGCTGATTAGGGTTTTAAAGAATATAGAAGGGAATTAGGGGAATAATATAAGAAAAAGACTAATGGCCTCATTAAAAGCAATTTTTGCAGAGCTTCCATGCACTAAAGTGCACACAGTAGCAACAATTAGTTGAGCGAATGGCCAGTGCATCTGAATCTGTTACTTCACCAGTAAATTCTGTCCGCATGTAATCTGTGGGCCACAGCATTACCTGCTAATGACTCTCTGATATAGCTCGGTTGATTTCTACAGAGGAAATCAATAACTACAGTAAGCATTTAGGTCTTTCTTAGATTGCCAATATGATTAAGAAGGAAGGAAAGACATCTGTAATATCATCAAGTCTTTTAACTGCAATAATGATTTTTAAGTAAACCCAAAAGGTTCTTTTTCCTAAAAGGATAATTTAACAGGTTTTACAACAATTATATTATTGGGTTATTCATAGAGTTTACTTATGTGTAATTTTCACAATTTATTGCTAAAGGAAATGAGATGAATAGCATTCAAGATGTGCCAAACATGGGTTCCATTTGGAATAGATGTATCATAGATAAATAATGTATCTGGATTTTTTTTCAGTGCATACCTAACATTGCAAACTATGAGACTCAGAGGGATTTCTCTACTCTTTGAAACTAAATAGTGAAATGGTTTATTGTTAAGTTTCTTCATGCATGTGAGTTTCCTGACGTTTTCTAGTTTGGCTTACAACCTTACTAACCTGTTACATATTGACTGAGGTGATGTCTATGTGATAAATTTATGCCCAAATTTCTGAGTACTTCAACTGCTGCTGACTCAATTTAAAATTTATTGTTGTCCTTTATTGAAAACTCATCATGATTTGTGCGTTTACAACCAAAAGAAAATTCATTTTTTATAAGCTAGCCATTATTTTTTCTGTAAGAATTTTTATGCACTTAATCATAGCTCAAAAAAAGGGATAAAATACTATCACAAGTGAGAACCTTTAAAAGTCACTTAAGAGTTTTTCATTTTGAGTTTCACCCTCACTCTACCCTTCTCAGGCTTGTCTTTTCCCTTTCTCCCTTCCTGAGAACTCATTGGTGAAACAGATTGCCAAGCTCACAATAATAAGGTCTAATAGAATATATCAGATAATCAGAGAAATGTAACACACTGTGTTCTATAGTTTTTATATTGTAGCATTTTTTGTTTGTTCATTTTTTTAAATACTCTATACTTGTTACTTTTTGGCTCTTTACTCTTTTGGTGGCTACCACATAGCTCCCAAATAAATCACAAAGAGACTTATCCCTACCTATTAATACCTGGTCTTACCTTGGCTTTTTTTCTAGCCAGTTTTTCATAAATTATCTTTTCTATCTTTTGCCTCTGGGCTTTTATCTTTCTCTATTTCTGTATACCTTTCTTTACTTCCTGTAAAGTGAGGTATACTTTACTTTCTTTACTGACTGTGTAGCTGGATGTCACCCACCTGGTGTCTTCCTCTCCTTCTCCTTTTCCTTCTCCTTGCTCTTCTTTTACCACAGTTCTCCTGTTTATTCTTTACCTGCAAACCCCGCCTATCCTTTCATGTGCCTTGCTATTAGCCATTGAGCTCTTTATTAGAGCAATCAGATATTTTAGACAAGCACAATAACATAGCTTTTCAGAGTTAAACAAATGCAGCAAAAATAATGCAACAGTCTTTGCATCATCAAACAAATATTACACAGCATAAATGGGTGCAACGTATCTTGAAATCCTATTTCACTATAATCTTCAATTTTTAAATGTAGTATGCATGATTTGTTCTCTCAGTCACCTAATCTGCTAAGGTGTACTTAATTTAGTCACTACTTAATAACGGTTGTGATATTAGGGACATTTTAGAAGCTCCAAAAGGCATTATCCCTACTTCTCCATATGTTATCTTTTTTAGTGACATGAAATGTTCCATATGTGTGTCCTCACTGAAAGCAGAATAGCATCTTACTCAACCAAGAACTGTGATTACATAAAGCTGAAAAAACACAAATTTGATAACTTTTAAAACAAGCTTTCTTCTACTGTAAATTGTGTGAAGACACTTTTTAAAAATTTCAGAAAATACAAATAAATTACATTCAACAAAAATTCATTGATTACCTACAAGGTCATTAAATTAGATAAGATAAAACAATAATAAATAAGGAAAGTTCTTTGGTAAAGGATGCTTTCTTATGATCTAGTTCAAATATTAAAATAAATGGTGTGTGTGTGTGTGTATTATCATGTATTTCTAAATTATATATGCACACAGAGATTAGAGGTCTACATATCATTGCTTCTGCAATTACTAGTAATCTTATCTTCTGAGGCAAGGTGTCTACCTGAACCCGGAGCTCTCATCAATTAGACTAGGCTGTCTGGGCAGTGGACTATAGAGATTTGCCCGTCTCTGTCTCCTCCACCTCCTGTTGCTGGAGATGTAGGCTCACATTTAAATGTAGCCATGCTGAAGCCAGATAAAATATTACCCATTAAGCCACAGCTACGTGGTGGTACACAGATTACTAGAAAAAGGTTAAATTAACATTTAAGAGTTAGCTAATAAGAAACTAAAGCTAATGAGCCAAACAGTGCTTTAATTAATATAGTTTCTGTGTGGTTATTTCGGGTCTGAGTAGCCAGGAACAAACAAATGGCCTCTTACAACAAGAAAGGAGAAGAACATAGAAATGTCTGAGACAGCTACCTGACTTACTTATGAATTATTTCTACAGACTGGATTGCCATTAACCAGCTTTTGAAAACAAAGTAGAACTGATTTGTTCAGAGATGGTACTGCATTTCCTTTTAGAGGTTTAGTTTAAGGTATCTAATAAAATACCTAGCTATATATAACTGAGACTCTCATCATAGTTACCTAGGTCATATATTCAGTTGGTATTTTCCAAGAATGTTCTGTGGGAGGAAAGAAGTGGATTATAAAAATATGGAGAAAGACTGAAACAAAAGAACAAGTTAAACAGGAAAACTTGTCATTAAATATGGGAACACAATATGCCAAGACAAATGATCCCAAGTTGTTGGTTATTCAAGAAAGGTAGAGTTGGAAAGTGGAGAGCTAAACTTTAAAATAGTAATATAAATACATAATCTTGAAATAATAAATCTAGAGGTTGGGATACATTTATTGACCAACTTTTAAAGAACATTTAGAGAGGGGGTAGAAAAAAAGCAGTACAGTAAAGCATATATTTTTCATTTCTATATATGAGAGAAATTCAGGAGAGGGCAGAGGCTAATATAGTCATTGTGAATCGTTATACTGACCTGGACCTCTCAGCTACTGAAGATTTCCCCCTTCTCCCTACCTTCTTGTCAGGAAGGACCTGGGTAGTTTATCTTGAATATTTTATAACTAAACATGATTAGGATCCTCTGTGCTTCTAAATAGTGTGAAGCAGGGTCAAGATTAAGGTCAGGAATTGTGGTTGTTTATTGTTCATTTTTGAAGTCCACATTGATGGAAAAAGGCAGTGATTATAGAGTTCTGAAGACTGAGGCAGTAAGATTGTCACTTTTATCTAGCCTGAGCTATTTCATAGTTTCAGACTAGCGCGGTATATAAAATCTAAGTGAGTCACAAGGGAAAAAATTTAGTTAAGAGGAGTTAATCACATCAGTGTTAAGTACACTGACGCATGTATGTTACCTGTAGTAACATAGTAGTGGTAGATTAAAAATAAAATTTAAGTGATAATGTAGCTTAAATTGTTTACTTCACCCACCTGTGAAAAACCCATTTGGCCATACAAGCCTTGTTCTTTCCACTAGGCATTCAACAAGCTCATTGTGCACCCCCTGTCTGGTCCCTGCTGTTGTGGTGCCCTTTGCTTTTTATTCTTCTTCCTTGTTTGTTCATCATTTCTGGGGGACTCTTATTCCTCCAGTGTAAGGATGAAAGATGTCTTTTAAATCTTTCATTGTTTTTAATTCTCTAGTTTTAGGTCTCCTAATAATTAGGACAAATTTTTTTTCCAAAATCTGAACTGCAATATCATTGAATGGTTCCCCATGAAAACATTAAAATCTAGTAAAGAAAAGTGTTCTTAATTCTATGTCTAGATACATATCTGCACTCTATTAAAATATTAATCAAACATACTTTTATCACTATGTAATACCATTTTTATAGTTTAAAAGTAATATGTAAAACATGGAAGTTTAGGTATTTCAAGTTTCTACTATGTAAATCATAATTTTTTAAAAAAAAATCAGTTTTATTTATTCTGAGTCTGGCACACTCCAGTCATTGGAACCTCAGAAATCTCTGCAATACACATCTAGATCAGAATTTATGCCCCTGAACAACAGCATATGCTCAACCAAATCTAACAACAAGCCAACGAGAACAATTTCTTTTTTTTTAATTGAGAAAAGAAAAAAAAAAACAAGTTTCCGCCTCCTCCCAGCCTCCCATTTTCCTCCCCCTCCTCCCACCCTTCTCCCCCTCCCCCCACACCTCTCACCCTCCCTCTCCAGTCCTAAGAGCAGTCAGGGTTCCCTGCCCTGTGGTAAGTCCTAGGTCCTCCCCCCTCCGTCCATATCTAGGAAGGTGAACATCCAAACTGGCTAGGCTCCCACAAAGCCAGTACATTAAGTAGGATCAAAACCCCATGCCATTGTCCTTGGCTTCTCATCAACCCTCATTGTTGGCCATGTTCAGAGAGTCCGGTTTTATCCCATGCTTTTTCAGTCACAGTCCAGCTGGCCTTGGTGAGCTCCCAATAGATCAGCTCCACTGTCTCAGTGGGTGGGTACACCCCTCGTGGTCCCGACTTCCTTGCTCATGTTCTCCCTCCTTCTGCTCCTCATTGGGACCTTGGGAGATCAGTCCAGTGCTCCAGTGTGGGTCTCTGTCTCTATCTCCATCCATCACCAGATGAAGGTCCTATGGTGATATGCAAGATATTCTTCACGGAAACATGAACAATTTCTGATCACATAAATTCCCAAAAAATAGCATTATTAAGAACATGAAGACTTATTCAACCAGAAAAGTAAAATTGTTATATCCTCCAAATAACCTTTAATAAAAACCCTCTATTTACCATCCTATCACTGGGCATAATCTGATATCTGTGTGGTTAAAATCAGGAGCATTATTGGAAAGGGCATAATAAGACAAATGAATATGTAACCAAATATAGCAACCAAATAGAGAATCATG
Source organism: Microtus ochrogaster (assembly GCF_000317375.1). Taxonomy (NCBI): domain Eukaryota; kingdom Metazoa; phylum Chordata; class Mammalia; order Rodentia; family Cricetidae; genus Microtus; species Microtus ochrogaster. The sequence continues at coordinate 28,621,408 of NC_022030.1, forward strand.
CATCTAATACTAAAAGTTTGTAGGTTGTAATCTGAGGTCCTTGCGTCCTCTCCATCATTCACTCAGTGTCAGTTTCTTAAACAACTTTAAATAAATTAACTCTGCTACTTTCCCCAAGTTTTTATGCTAGTCCTTAGAAAAAGATGCCCAGAACTTAAAAAAAAAAAAATTGACCAGAACACATCACTGGTAATAGTCTTTAATATCAAAAAAATACTACCAATAAAACATAAGGACTTTTAGAATATGATGAACTCACTGCACACTATCCATTCTTACTATTGACTTTCACTGTTACGATGCTTTGATACTCTTTTCTGATCATATTACCAAACATTTTCAAACTTCCTTAAGGCAAAAATAACATTTTTACAAGATCCAGCACAAAAATGAACAAAAAGCAAATAATGCCAAATATTTGAACTTAAACTGAATTGTAGCAGTTGCTTGAAATATGTTCCAAATTTCAATCATGCTAAAGGGAACAGAAATGAAGAATTTTTTATAAAATGGTGATAAAAGACAATATATTATTAGTGTTATATTTATTAATACATCACTATCCATGTTTTTAGAACACTGTTCAGCTGGTATTTTGTCTAAAACATGTTTTTTTCCATTTAAAAACTGTATATATGGTTTTCATTTGGTTTCAGATTTTTGTAATTAGAAACTGACTAACATGATTCACGGTAAACTGTATTTCTGGTCACATCTTTTATGAATTAAATGTTACTATTATTGAAATTAACAAATTTTCTAAGGATCAATTTACTTTTTCTTTTTCTCACAGTGTAGCTCAGGTTTCCCTCCAATTTATAGTGGTCCTTCCAGCTCAGCTTTCTGAGTGCTAGAGTCCCAGGTGTGGTCCACAGCACTCATCTGCATGAAACTTTCCCTGAGTTTCACTTGTAAGGTATTTCAACAGAACCGTAGATGAAACTTCCTTTCTCAAAGACTACAGTGCAATTAAATATTAAAATAAATGCATATAGACATAAAACCCTAATTATTCTCAGTGAATATAGAAGAGGGACTGAACTGGGTATAACAGTGTTAGGCTATACTTAATATTACTTTACCTTTCAACAGATAATTTCATTGTTACAAAACTAGACAGGTGACACTGTCTAGGTCATGCCTTATTTCTCCTTGTTAAAATCATCTCCCATAATTAAAGTGAGGTCGCCAGGTGAACAACAGCAGCTTGTACATACACTTGTGAACTGTCCTGTTCTATGGTCTATTGACTTTGGAAAGACAAAAAAAATAATGACAAATATTTCAAACAAAAGAAAATTTGTGGCCGGGCGATGGTGG
>NC_022030.1:28623077-28647358 GCF_000317375.1 Microtus ochrogaster
TCTCTCAGTGTAATTCTGTGTATGTGTGTGTGTACGAGAAAGAGAGAGAGAGAGAGAGAGAGAGAGAGAGAGAGAGAGAGAGAGAGCATGTCTCTCTATGACATACACATTGTATTCTATTAGTTCAAATACCAGAGAATCCACTGCCCCTTGCCTTATGCTTTACTAGATACAACAAACAAACCTTATCCTCTGCAGCAAATCCCAGATTCGCTGGCCCAGCAGCTCTAGAGCTTCTCTGGTCTCCATCTTCCATCTTAACATTGTCATGATATCAGGTATTCACTATTGATTCTGGCTTTTATGTCTCTCATGTGGGTTCTGGAGATTTCAACTTCGTCCTCCCTGGTGCCAAGCAAGCACTCTATCGACTGAGCCATCTCTAGAAAACCAAATTCTTTTCTTGACATTCACTGCATTATAATATCTTTTCTGGCCTTTGTTTTCTTGGTTGAATATTTAATGAAATTACTTATAAGGTCATCCACGAGCTTCTTGGTCATGTAAGTTATGGCTTGTAAAACAGGATTATATACACTAATCAGGTTTTAAATGCATGTCCATTGTTACCAATTAGTTAAGAAGTTAAATCCATACAACATAGGACGTGCATTGAAGAGATAGTTCAGCCACTAAAGGCTAGGCTCACAAACAGGAAACAATACAGGGGTCCTTGTGGAAATGTAACCATGATTGATTGATTGCAATATTCTTAGGCTGCAGTTTGAAACCTATAGTAAAAGTGCAGAATAACAGATCGACAAAAAGTTATAATTTACTGCTTTTCTTCAAAAATACTGGAATATTTAGAAACTACTTAAAGGAAAACAAATAGATTTAAATAAAACAATGGCATTTATCTGGTATAATACATTAGTGAATAAAAATATAGATTAAATGCTGAAATATAAATCAAGAATTGGTGACCCTTAGGTCCTTCCTCTTGGCTGTGGGAAGAGGATCGTCTCTGTGGTCTCTGCACTCTGGATAAATCAACCTCAATTTTATGAAGGATTTTCTTAACCTTAAAAAGCCTATTTTTATGCCACAATAAATGGTTTGGGGATTATCTAACACTTTGGATTATCTGCACCATTAGTGAGGATAATAAAGCCCTGACTGCATTTTGCATTGAAATAGCACGGTCTATTACGCTCATGAATAGTCTGAGAATGAAGCAGCCAAGTCTTTCTTGCATTTATGTACAATGGTTTAATTGACTGCAGATAGGATGATGGGGCTTTTAGGTTGTTTACAATTGATGGTACATCCATCACTTTTTCAATTATCATTTTGAAAATTACTAAAATTGATTATAGAGAATAATTATGTAGATGTGGTAAGAAGCATGTGATTTCTAGTGTTAAAGTAACGTGCAGTCATTCACTGTGTCTGCTTTGACTTTCACAGTTTCAGTAGCTTCTTCTTTTTTATTTTTTATCTTTTGAGAAACACTACTTATCCCTTTTGCCTTGTTAACTTTGCAACGGCATTAAGAGGAATTACAAAAAAAGTAATGATTTTCTAGAAATATATGTCAAGTGATACAAAAGAAACCGATCTCAACAAAGTTTAAACTCTGATAGATCTGCAGAAATTCATTTTCCCTAAAAATATTCCAAACATTTCTGCTTATCAAAATCATAAAACCTTAAATGAGTTTTACTCCTAAATATTACCAAATGTCTAGTACTTACATATCCTTATCAAACTTATAATAAAGAAATAATAAAGATAACATTCCTTTGTGTTTTTCTCCAAAGCTATTTTTATTATTTTTCCATGGTCCAGGAATCACAGTGCTGTTGTGAAAATGCCATTCTTGCTCACTATGCCAGCCAAAAATACGCAGTGATATTTCATGCACATTGCATAGTGAAGATCAAGTTCTTAAGTTTGAAAAACTACTTTCTGTTTCTTAGTTTTCTCATAGAAAATAACCGAGGTTCTAAATATTTTTGAAAAAAAAAATAAATAAATATTTTTGACTATAGCACCAATTGCTTCATTTATTTTACAGTAATAATACTTACATAAAAAATACTGATGTTTTTCTATAGTTAACTCACTAATATACACATAATCAAAATACAATGTTGGTTTAATTATTAAGACATAGGAATGAATTTTAGGTTTAAGTTTCTTAAATCACACCACTCATTTATTCATATTGATGTTTAGTTTTCATTTCTAAGTTTAAGATGTGATGATTTTAATCATTACCTACTAATTTCTGGGTAAAATTCTTAGTTTTCATGGTACTTACATTCTGATAGAGAACACAAAATATTAAATTTAAAAGAACGGGGTCCTTAGAAGTTTAGAAAGATGCGTATATAAATCAAAAGTAAAGTAGATATGTATAAAACATATAGACCAGAAGTAGGCCCTGAATTCAGAACATTAGGCCTTCTGGCAAAAGACTTAAGTGCATATACAACATAGCTCACAACCATCTTTACCTCCAGTTCCAAGGAAAGCCAATGACTTCTCCTTGCCTCCCCAGGGAATAGTCATGTATGTGGTATATATATGTGCACTTTCAGGCAAAAACTCAAACAATAAAGGAAATAAGTCTAATTATTTGTGAGATTCAAAGCCTGATCATGTGTTTCCCTCAAACACTTCATCTTTACTAGACTCAAACTTTGAAACTGAAGCTTTCAGAGAGTAAAGTCTCTTGGCAATCTGTTCTTTAGATTTTTCTTTGGGGTTATTCATTTAAATGACAAAAAGTTTATATGTTCTGAAGCCACCTTTTTATTTTTTAGTTAATTGTTTCTTCAGAGCAATATATCCATGTTCATTTGGCAGGTCTTATGGAGGAAGTAGATGTTGAATCTTGTAAATCACGGGTACATTTTACTGAGCATCTCAGCTTCTGTGCTTGAGGACTTTCTGACAGTGAATTAAAAGGCATGGTCTCCTTTAAAGATATTTAGAAACTTTTACATTCTGCTTGGCATTTGTGGACCTCAATTGCCAAGGCACAATAGTATATGTAGGTCAAGGAAATAATTCTCTGATATATGAAGCCCTTCTATATATGTGTTGCTTTTATTGATTAATGAATAAAGAAACTAATTTGTCTTCAACAGGGCAGAGTAGAGTTAAGTGGGAAAACTAAACTGAATGCTGGGAGAAAGAAGAAAAAGTCAGTGGGATGCCATGTAGATCCACCCCCACCCCACCTCAAGAAGAACGAGGCAAGCTGAAAACCGGAACCTTTGCCAGTAAACCATGAGACTCATGGTAAAATATGAAATAATAGATATGAGAGCTAGCTAGCAATACACTTAAGTGACTGTCCAAGCAGTGTTTTATTTAATATAGTTTCTGAGTGATTATTTCAGGTCAGGCATCCAGGAAACAAAGGAGAAGTCTCCACCAACAATTCTCTATGCTGTCTTTACGATAGTCAAGCTAAGAAACTCAGATTGGCATCCATAATGCATCCCTGACGAGACTTGTGATTCCACTGTGCAATTTTCCTTGTTCTAGAGTAGGAATATTCTTTACTCTATCCCAGGCCCACACTGCCATCAGTCAAGACACCTTGCTTCATGGGAAAACCTTGGTTGTCATTTATACCAGTGATTTCAACCACATACCCTTCCATTCCTTCTCAGAGAATCAGGAGCAATTTCTGTGTCTATTCTCTTCTGATAAAAAGTAAGAAGTACATGTTTGTCACTGAGATCATCTCTTCACTGAGACTTTGACTCCAGTGGCTGAGAAGAAGAAACACACTGTCATCCTGACACATTTGACCACATAAGGGACTCCATGACATAGAGGAAAGCAAGCTCTAAAGTTTAAGATTAACATATTTTATTTATTATTTCATGGTTACGTTGTTCAAATCTGGATTTTTTCATAGGTAAGTTTATAGTATCTATTTCCATTACTTTTGAAAATTATTTATGAAAATGTCAGTTTTTCATAAATTTATTTATCTTTTGGTAGGAATTTTACTAGCTTTATCAATATTAATGTTTATTCATGCATTAGCTTTTCTTGCTTCCATGTGACATTTCGTCATTTTGCATTTGTAATTCTTTATAATACTTTGTATCTATTATCATTCTGCTATGTTTAATTTTCTTCTATCATCATTTTAGCCTCAAGAAAAAGCTCATTATCCTAAAAATAAAGTGAGAAATTTTTGACTTTATAGCTATAAAAAATGGATTTTCTTCACTGGCTCTCACGTGTTGACACAAAAATTTCTGTTTCTTAAGACTGCTTTGAAAAGGAAAAACACCCAGTATCTACTTAAGTGTCTGCCCACTCTGAATTCCTTTACCTGGCTCTTAGAGACAAGTGGTTTCATTTCATTGTCTGGTCAATTTTCAGAACTCTGTTCTCAGGAACTGGAGTTAAAGAGAGTTGTAAACCACCGTGGTTATGCTGGGAGTTGAATTCAGGTCCTTTGCAAAAGAATGAATACTCTGAATTTCTGGACCATCTCTTCAGACCCCAATGAGAGCTATTTTAATATGACTGTTTTTAAAAAAAAATGGGGGAAAATATTCACTTAATATTTATAAAACAAAACCTGTGAGATAAAAGCTTAAAAATATCATACCCATATAGATTAAAATATAACTGGTCCAATATTCCCACATCGGTGTGATGGTTTGAATGAGCAGAGCTGCCAAAAATCTAATTATCTGAATATTTATTTTCCAGTTCGTTAAACACTTTAAAGAGTTTCTGGAATCATTAAGATGTAGAGGTCTACTAGAAAGAATATATTACAAGGGTTAGACTTTGACAGTTTGTTATCTCAAAGTTTCCTTTTGCTCTGTTTTCTGTGTGTGGTGGAAGATGTAATCTCTTAGCTTCCTGGTCCCATTGCCATGCATCTGCTCTAGTTATGGACTATCCCTCTGTGACTCCTGGCCACAGTAAACTCTTTCTTTCATACTTACTGTTCACAGTATGTCATCACAGCAACAATAGCAACTGATACAGAATGCTAAACATTTAAGAAGAAAACCATTTATGTCTCATGAAAATCTTTCAAATTTAATAACAGGATTATTCTTGTTTCTTATTCATTTATTTATTTTTATATTGTTATGTTTTACTATTTAAAACAATTTTAAAATTCAAATATATTTTGTTTATAATCTTCCTCTCTCCTAATTTATTCCAGATTTATTTCTCCCCCTCCCTAGCCAACTTAAAGGCATCTTTTCAAAAAACAAACAAAAAAGATTGTTTTTATATATTTTATAGTAATATATAATAGCTTTCAAACTGAATAGAATGAGGGGATCCAGTGTAAAACATCCAGACATGGTTAGTAGCTATACCATGGTAGATGATACTGTTGAGGTTGATATCTGCCTGCTTCCTCTTCCTGAATAAAACAGAACAAACACTATACAGAAATACTGAAGATTCAAGGAAATAATGAAATAGGAACAGATTATAAATATTGATTATGTGTGAATGCAAATTATAAAGATTCTTTTGCCACAGGGAATGCCATGATCTTTTCACTAAATAGTGTTAAATCAGGTTTGAGAGGTAATAAAGTAATTGCTTATGTCTCTCATATTCTTACTGATATGAACCATAAAATTAGGTATAATACTTATGTCAAAATAGTTAGCAATAGATGAATTTCTGGAATTAATACATGTGTTAAATATTCCAGGCAAAAATAATACATACTATCACAATTCAATATGAAGTTACAGCAATGATATATATATAAATGCATGCTACTATACTTATAACAAACATTTAATTAATATTATAACTAACATATTTATAGCAACAAAATAAAGTAAGTGAGAATAAATGTACAGTTGAATAATTAATTTTCTTAAAAAGTGAGGGAAACATTTTAAGAATTTTATTTATTAAGATATAAATGACAATTTTGGATTAGTGATATAATAAATGTACAAATTTTATACACCAATTCATCTTTTATCGAAATACATATAAAGTGTAAAAATAATAATGTGGATTGTTTATACCTTATTATAGGTGTATTTCTAAGATATTACTAGTTTATTACATGATATAATACAAGTGTGGTATTATATCATAGACAATATAAAACATCACTATGATAAAATTGGCAATATGCTGTAAATTAATTATTTGCAAGGCTTCTGGACAGCAAGCTTTCTTGTCAATCTTGCATGTGTATAAAAATCCTATAATACTTGTTGGAGGAGGCCTGCTTGTTTATCCTGACTGTCAGGCTAGCTTAGCCCCAAAATAACTACATAGAAACTGTATTAATTATATGACTACTTGTTTCATTAACTGTAGCTTGTTATTGGCTAACTCTTACATCGAAATTTAACCCATTTCTAGTAATCTGTGTATCACCATGCGGCTGTGGCTTACCCAGTAAAATTCTCAACATCTGTCTCTGGCGGATCCATGGAGTCTCTCTGATTCTGCCTTCTTCCTCCCAGCATTCCATTTAGTTTTCTCCACCTACCTAAGTTCTGCTCTATTGACAGTCCAATGAAGTTTCTTTATTCATTAATGGGAATCACAGCACAAAGTTGGGACTCCCACATCAAACACTGCTACTAAATAATTTGATAATATAACATATATACGAACATATTTCTCAGCTAGCAATGGAAGCACACTTTTATGATCTTGTCACTTGGGAAGTTAAGACACACAAATTAGGAGTTTGAGACTAGCATGGACTTTTTACAAGGATGCTATAAAATGTTTAAATAAAATATCCCTCTAAACTTAATCTTAAAAATTAAATGAGATTATTGTCTAAATTTACAATTTAATCATCAAGACTCATCATTGTAGAGTTTCCTAAAATTATAGAATATTGATATGTCTCCATTTCCATCAAAACTAAATAGCATCTGTAAGCATATGTAAATAGAATAAACATGCTACAATGGAAAGATTTCTCATGGCATTTAAATATATTTATGAAATTAAATTCTCCATATGACAATAACTGCATGGTTCATTCTTGAATCATGAAAAACATTGCTTATTTGACTACTGAATACATAATAAATGATTTAAACTCAAATAAAGATTTTCACTTTAATTAAGAAAGTTGAAGTTTGGGACAAATAACTTTCTACTCACAATAGAATACAACTTTGACAATTTTTGCTTTACATGGTCAAACTAATCACAATTTCTTAGTAATTGGAGATTTTCTGCTATATGTAATGAGTCAGTTTCCATATTTTCATTTTTGATTTGTGTCAGTTTTGTCTCATGGTTCTCAGATGAAGCATTTAGCACATGGTTGTTATCCTCCAGCAGATTTCTTTTCTCTGATCCAACTTATTAATGCTAAAGGTCTCAAAGTCCAGCAATGTATATCAATATGATCTATAATAAAACAGCTATGAAAATAAAATGCTAAGTTTTGGAAATCAAACATTTATAGAAGCTCTCTGGACCTCTAAGTCAATGGCAATCATGAACCTTTCTTTATATTTGCTAAGGTATTTTGTCTGCTTAGTTGTTATATATAAATCTTGCAGACTATTCATACTTAGGAGCCAAAAAAGATTTAATTTTCCTCATAAAAACTCTAATTAAAAAGTCTATTTTTCCCTTAGTAATAAACTTATGCCTAAGGCATTCTCTTGTGTTATGATTGACACTTGATAATGAAAACAGGATTCATGTCAGTTATTCACATGTTTGCTATTACATGTACTACTTATTTAATGTACAGATAAACAATATATCAGTTTTCTCCATAACATAATATGTTTTTCAATTGTGATATATTTTCATTAGTAATGTTGATCTGAATTTTCCAATTATTTTTGCTTACATCAATTTGTGGCATGTGTGTGAGAACCTAAATTAGTAAACTCCATGCCCAAAGATAACTCTGACACTACAATTTTGAAAAAGAAATTAATAGACTGTTCTTTATGTTAAAGAATTGAAATAGTTTCATCTCAATAAATAGTATAGCCAATCAATCCAATTAAGATTTTGGATTAACAGTTGCCTTTGAAAAGAATGAGCCTGACCTCCTCTTATTTTGTTGAAAGAAGAGAATGTAAAAGGTTTTATATGGCTACTGCAGGGAAAGCAAATGTACTTGGTCTGTTTTAGTACTGACACAGTGGCAAAGCCAGCATCTCCTTTTGCTTTCTTCTTCTTCTTTTCCTTTTTGGTACAAGTTCAAATGACACTTGTTTTGAAATGCTGGAATCAAATGTAAAATTGTACAGAGGTTTTCCATTACTTCAGAAAATCACCGGCCCCTTAGTTTCTGCAACTTAATTAAAACAACATCAGCAAAATGGAAGAAGGGTGCTTAGCACACTGCACAAAACAAACGCTGCTGAGTATGAGTGCCGTGGTGTTTGCAGTTAAACAGGCATTATTATTTATTAATTTATGGATTGCAGTGCCCATGTATCAGAGTACGTTATGACAAAAGAATCAACCATATAGCCTTGAGAACAATAAAAATCCAAGAAGGCAATCATTCCTCAAACAAAGAAAAGTAGAAATGCCCTTTTGATTTGATGGAGACAAAACTCCAGGAGTTCTAAGCTCCTTGACAAATAACACAACCATAATTTTAAGTTCCTAGGGAAATTAAGTTGCCTTAGATGACCTTCAATCAATTTTAAAAACAAAAAAATTCTAATGCTTTAAGTCATGCTCCATTTGGATTAGCATAGTTTATTTTAAGCCTCAGTGATTATTTTTCCTTCATCACTTTTATAAATATATGTGATATTTCTACCAGGTTTTTGTAAATACACCCGTCATTTTTGTCCTCATTAAATAAATAAAATGCATTTATGTTTTTCAACTTTAAGTCAATTTTATTATCATTAAATATGAGATAAATGGCATTTTCTAGATTATTCTTTAAAGCATTCTGTATGTGTTTAAAGCCTAGAGAAAAACATATGTCAAAAGAAAAGCTCAGTTTAGAAAATAAGGACCAGATCGCTGCAATATAAATATACATAATGGGAATATGGTTATTCTGTTTGGTGGTAGTAAAAGAAGACAATCTGTACTTTTATGACATACATGGAGATATAATGACTCTTATCTCTCCCAAGCCTTCCATAAACTTAAGAAATATCCTTATTCCTGTGGTTTCTAAGCATTCAACCCATAAGAAAAAAAACACTGTGCTTGGTAAAAAAAAAAAAAATAGTTTAACATTCATGTTTACCATTAAAGATATGAAATTAGTATTTATAAGAGGAGAGCAAAATAAAAGTACTTATTCAAATTTCATTTTCATGTTCCTTGGGTAAGGTGATTGAGACAAGCATTAAGGGAACATTCAGCATCCTGAATTAGATGAATGGTGATAGCAGGAAAAGGTGCCTCTAAGGTCAGAAAAACAGAAACTCCACAGAGATGTAAATGAGGAAAGAACTTCCAAAGATAATTATAGTCCACAATTATTTATATATTTTATTAAGATTTTAAATGGGTTCTGTGAAAGAAAATTTTGGTGAGTAGATACACACAATGTGGTATATAGCATCTTTGTAAGAATCAAAACTAAGTTTTGCCCAAATAGTCATGTTGGATTTTCTTGTTACTCCAAGCTCTCAATATCTTTGAAATACATTTTAAAAATACAAAGTTTGCAAAAATATATTCAAATATTTTACCAATGTTGAGCTAAAAACAAGTAGTTACATTTTAATTTATATCTTAATTTTGTGATCTAACAAAATAATTCTCTGAAAAAAATTGTTCATTAATTGGTGAAACACATAGAACTCTGTTTGTCCAGTGGTATAATGTATGATGATGACTTGCAATTCCAACTGTGGATAGGCCAACACAATGAACCTAATCTCCAAAGAAAGAAATCTTGTCAGAACAAAAATGATTTAAGCAGCATATGCAAAATCTTCTGTCTGAGAAAAATGGAAACCTACCTTGATGTAATTCTATTTAAAATATAAAACATAATAAAAAGAAATAAAATATCAATTATATGTAGACCTCAAGAAGTAGAAAGGTATATTTACCTAAACTAAATCTTTACAAAAGAAAACGAGTATAATCTACAGTTCAATTCATATACATAATATCATAGTTATTATTCTGGTGCTATGAACAAACACCATGACCAAGGCACCTCTTAAAAGAAAGAATTAAAACTGTGGCTTGCTTACAATTTCTTTTTTTTTATTTCATCATATATCTATTTTATAATACATATTAAGTATTTTAAGCCATACTTGATCTCAGATTCACTGGATCTGTAGAGTGAAATGGTAGGTAAGTGGCAGCTATGCACTTCAAGAAAAGGAGGGTGGAACACACACAATTAAATTCCAGGGTATGTGATTCAGGGCATGGAGGGAGATGAGCTAGCTAAAAGGAGTGTCACATCCTGGGGAAGTGGAAAAGGTATTACTTAGGAGTACTAAGCAAGTGATAATATTTACAGCAAGTGATAATATTTATCTGGGAACAAGACTAAGTACTGTATGGGGTGAAGATCTGTGATTACATGGACAGTTTGTAGTTTCATTTGTGAAAATCTGAAGTACCAAAGACCTTATACTCCATTCTAGGGAACAGAAAGCGTACCTAAAACAATCATAGATGCTTATGTTGTATATGTGATGAAGAAAAATACACCATTTGTGGATCAGATATGATCTGTGTCCTAACTAATGAGGGCAAGGAGGGTGAGGAGAAAGATCCAGACTTAGATAAAGAAACAACTGAAATGAAGGGTATCGTAGACTTTTCAAGTGTGGACTAAATTTTAGGGAGGTTATTTTTCCTTTTTAAAAATTGTTACAACTAAGCCGGGCGATGGTGGTGCATGCCTTTAAGCCCAGCACTCGGGAGGCAGAGGCTGGCAGATCTCTGTGAGTTCGAGACCAGTCTGGTCTACAGAGCTAGTTCCAGGACAGGCTCCAAAGCCACAGAGAAACCCTGTCTCGAAACCCCCCCCCCCAAAAAAAAATTGTTACAACTATTACCAAGTATGCAATAAATAATGTTGGTACAAATCTAAGAGGGAAATTTAAATTTAGTAGCTATTTCCTTTAAATTCAAAATCAATTTGGGAGCATGATAAAAGGCAGAGCAGAATGGTGCTGGAGCAGTAGCTAAGAGATCTGCATCCTGATCCACAGTCAGAATGCAGAAATAGCCGGGCGGTGGTGGCGCACGCCTTTAATCCCAGCACTCGGGAGGCAGAGGCAGGTGGATCTCTGTGAGTTCGAGACCAGCCTGGTCTACAAGAGCTAGTTCCAGGACAGGCTCCAAAGCCACAGAGAAACCCTGTCTCGAAAAAAACAAAAAAAAAAAAAAAAAGAATGCAGAAAGAGAATGAGAGAAGGAATAGCTGAGCTGCACTTTAGAAACCACAAAGCCCACCCTTTGCAACAGGACCACATCTAATAATTCTTCCTAAACAATATACCATCTAGAAGCCAAGCATTCATATATATGAGAGGATATTCTCATTCAAACCATCAGAAGTAGCAAACAATTATATAACTTCACAGTCTGTTAGTATCCACACACAGTCAAAAATGTCAAGACTAAAAGGCATATTTCAAACAGTATATGAATATGCACAGTTTCATGTTATTTATAACTGAAGGTAACTGTAGATAAAAGACATGGATACTCACAGAAAATATATAGTGGGACAACTTTTTCATGAAATAAACAATAATTGAGCTAATATGTGTAGCAATATTTGGGTGCAAAAAAGATATGTGTAATAAACTATTCTCAGGAAACTGTATAACTTATATGTCATTTTCATGATAAAGACTTAAGACACCATGGCAGCTGTGTCAGTGAATTCTGTATATGCTGATTTAGTTAACAACTGAAGGAAAATGCTTGAAATAAAAAAATACTGTGTCTGTCAGTATCCTGCAAACAATATATTTTAACCCTAAATGTGTCAATTACTTTTGTGTTATGAAGTAAGTGTGATCCAGGTATTAATTAAGGTATATAGAACAATGTGTCCTGGTTATACATAGATGTTTCAGCAGTTTACATATAAGAATTGAGCACCTGAGGATCTTCACATCTATAGGATTAGTAAAACATGTGTGGAGAGAGAATGACAGAGACGACAGCTGAAATTACAGTGCAGAAAGAGTTATTTATATACAGCAATATACACCTCGACAAAATACAAGGTATAGAAAATAAATCCAAGATAAAATATTAAACATTAATTGTGCTGGGTTTAGATGATATCGTGACAATTTTGGATTCCTCATGACTACCATCTTTCTGTAGAAAATATGTATTAGTGTTTTATTTTTTTTACCTGGAACTATAACACTTTTCAACCTGTATTTAAGCTTCTGAATATTTAATCTTTATAGAAATTATGTAAAATCGTTTATGCATTATTTAAAAATAATGAAATCTAAACATTTTAACACAATTTATACCTGAGGAATATGAAGCTAAAGGAAACTGCTCTCATTTGTGTGAAATTATATCTCCATTTAAAACACTGAGTAATTTTTCTGCTAAATATTGATACGTAAAATACATTTTTATATACTAATGCAGTAAAATATAAAATATTAATCAAAGCATGCAGGGTTTTATAGTGTATAAAAGACAACTACATTATGCAATGAATGAAACCCTTCCTGAGTCATTTTGAGAGGTTTCAAGATAAGCTTCATCAATATGAGATAACGATTATACCCAAATAAGATAGGAGAGCATTTTATGTTCTCTCTTATTTATATAACCTACCTTCACATCTTGAGATGGGAGTATAGACCTGGGAAAATAACCACATAGGTCAGGAAATTTAAAAGGGACCATGGTGGAGTGAGGAAATAAATACAGGGAGGAAAGCAATAGTTTCCAGATGCTGTGGCGGGGGGGGGGGCGTGAAAAAAATGGAAGTGACTCTATTCAGGAAGGAGGAAAAACTGTATAACTGAGGAAGAGGGAGGCAGATGAAGAGTACTAAGGATGATTTTAAGACGTACCAGGGAAACATTATTTCAAGCTTACTTAAATATATATCATATATTTATATACATATATATTAACAAAGTTATTCCACATGTGATGGTAATGCTCTTCCCATGAGTCATAGACTATGTAACAAAAATCTCAGTTTCTGGAATGAAAATCCTCCTTCTGAATCATTAAACAGAGGAATCCAAGAGACACCCAAAATAATACAGGCTTTTGTTATTGCCCCATTTTCCTGTAAGAGCCTGCCTATAGGACCTTACTGTTGATGACACTGTATATTTCATACACAGGACTTAGAAGATTCAAATGGATCACAAATGTAAGCTATTTCTGTGAGCACTAGCTTTCATAGCATCCAAAGGTGCTATGTAAGCTGCCAAAGTGCATCTCTTAAGAAACACAACAGTGACCAGCATGTAGATTGCTACTGCCACATTCATAAAACACTGTAATTCCTGACTGAATATCAATACTTTTCCTTATTTTCACATATAAGTGTAGTTATTCCCTCTCATCAAAGAAGCTCCTGTTCTTTTCAGAGGGAGAACATCAAAAGAAGACATAGCTGATAAAATGCAGAGAACAGCTGACCATGGGATGCCCAACTTCAATTGCTACATTAATACCACATCCCTTAAAATTAAGGTATAGATAAGAGAGAGGACAAAAAACTTATTTAAGATATGGAAAATTAGGGTTGGAGAGATGGCTCAGTGGCTAAGAGCATTGCCTGCTCTTCCAAAGGTCCTGAGTTCAATTCCCAGCAACCACATGGTGGCTCACAACCATCTGTAAAGAGGTCTGGCACCCTCTTCTGGCCTTCAGGCATACAGACAGAATATTGTATACATAATAAATAAATAAGTAAATAAAAGATATGGAAGATTAGAATACAAGATATTGTGTTCTTCAGATGACAAATAATTGTACCCATGGAATTTTAACAATATTTTACCCTTAACAAGATCTGAAAAATAACATCTGTTGATGTATCAATGTGGGTTGAATAATTCTCACATGTTCTCATATCTAGATGTAGAGGTATAGGTAAATATTGGATGCTAAGAAATGGAGAATCAGTTTTCTCTAGTGATGAATCCTCTGAAAGTTTATTAAATCCCAATGGTCATCTTTAAACAAGAATTCATGTGATCAAACTTACATGGACTTAGCTGCACATATATGTTCATAATTACATACACATATTATTTAACACATAGGCATATTTAAGTATATATTTAATATACAATAATTAACATATTATTATATGATGCATATTTTATATGTATTATATATGTTATGGAAATTCTATATGATTATATGCATTAAAAGCCAGGAAGTTAAGATGAACTACATGGAATTGTAAGAGAAAGAATAAGTGATGGAAATGGCATAAAAAATTGCTCAAGTAAGAAATTCTCAAAAAATACTAAATAAATATATAGAGAAGTATATTAGGGAGTGTGTGTTACGTGTTCTCCTTATTTTCATTATTCTATCATTGTTGGCCTAAATGAGTCACAATAAGTCATGAAGTTTATGACATTATATATTTGCATAATTGTTCTAGAAAGAATTCTTTTAATCACAAGGGTCTTTCAGAAATATTATTAAATATATGATGTCAGAAGTTAATGGAAACAGTCTAGAAACAGAGAAAGAAGCACAATCATAGAAACCCACAGTTCTGTTATTTCTGATAACTGTGCCAAAAAGTTAATGCCCCAAGAAGTTAAGAGAGGTAAACAAAAGGACAAGAAATAAACAGTGCTAGCTATTATGAGTAAATTTCCATGTTATATTGACTATAGGATAAATAGAAAAGCCCGGTATAATTCCAAAGGAAATAGAGTAGTACAAAATGTAGAATGGAGTCATCCAGTTTTGACTGGTAAGTTGATCTTGAGAACCCAAACATAACCAGATATAAATAGTTATCATAAGAGACAAAACTGTCTCTCTTCCTGCATATAACCACTTATGCTGCCAACTACACATACTGTTCTACTTGTAGGTGCGCCTAATTAAAAAAGTTCCTTTGTAGCTTGCAAGACTGCTTATGCTTCTAACATTAGAGATACAGTTCAAAAAGGTAATTTGAAGGAGGAAAACAAGAAATATTGTAATTATATTATAACCTCAAAAACAACAAAGCAAAATGTTTTAATGGCAGCAGTTAAATATTGTTAAATGAGGTTTATGGTGAACTTTACATGAATTCAACCACTTGTACTTGTTGCTTTTGTTTGTATTTTTTGAACGAAGTTGGAAGATCATGGACAAAATGAATAGAATATAATGTAGAGAACACGGAGATTGATTTTGGGACCAGAAGGTATTGTTTGTCACCTTGTTGAGTAAGATCATGGCTAACAGCAGAAATTCACTGTGATACCATTCTTCATATAATTTGAATATTCATTTAACAATGTTCATTAATTTTTCATTTTACAACTTTAAGTATGAACAGAAATCTAAGAAAGACAATACAACACGGGATTCTTTTCAACATAAAGAAGTAGTTGAGTAACATGATGATTCTGAACAATTAAAAAAAAAGTAGACAGTTACACCAGGACATCTGATAGATGAGAACAAAGCTTCCACTCACAAACATTTCATCATGCTTTCAGCAGAGATCAGCATAAATGTACATAGAGCATATAGGTCTGCCTCTTGTTATTATTGTACCATTATCCATCTACCAATGTCAACTATAAAAATTAGGAGAATAGGAAGAACCGGTGTAGGATAAACATTGTCATTGTTCTGTAAAACATCTTTTGTTTGCAATTTCTTACTCATTACTGACCAAATTTTCCAGAAGAAAATGATATCTGCTTCACTGGTCTGTATTTTCTCAATTATATTTTAAATAAATGTTGATTAGTCAGTAGTCATGCAGGAAGTATAGATGGGGTAACCTGACAGGAAGAAGAGGAGGATCAATGAAAACAGGTGAATTCTGGGAAGAAGAAAGTTCTAGTCTGCAGTTGTGACCCAGCCACAGAAGAAGCAAGATGTGACTGCCTCGCCGAATAAGGTACCAAGCCACATGGCTAACATAGGCAAGAATAATGGGCTAATATAAGTTACAAGAGTTAATAAGAAGCCTGAGCTAATGGGCCAATCAGTTTATAACAATGTAAACCTCTGTGATTTCTTTGGAACTTAACGATTGCGGGAACCAGGCAGGACAGAAACCTCAAACACTACTGTGTCATAAGATATATATCTCCCTGGCAATGTATGACAGCTGACAAAACAATCAAAATTTGTATAAAGCGTGTTTTCCAGTTGAAGTATGGAACGTAAACATTTTCAAAAGTTTAAACCTATGCTAATTTTCTTTCTAAAACCAAATTCTAATAATTTGCTTAACAATCAAAACTTCCCTGTTGAGAGATATTCTTCTCCACTTTAAATACACAAAAAGGAGATTCCCATAAAGTCCCTTACAATGGGGCAATTATAAGGCACATTTAGTCTGTGAGGGGAAATAAGATGCACACAGAATCTTGGGGAATTGCCAAGTCACAGATACAATTAGTTGAATGTGGTTAAGTAGTATGTCTTGGCTTTTACTTGCTTCTGTGAATTTGATGGTATACTTTTCCATTCCGGCTCTCATATCATATCTTGGCTGTCAACTCAAGTAAATTCTGTCATTTTAAAGAAATGCTGGACAGCTTAACCTCTATTAGTTCCAGTATCTAGCTTTATAATATAGATATCACCACAGTAACCTAATTTTATTATCATGGAGATAAATGACAGTTGGTTTATTTATTTATTTTTCTTGAGTTTTAGAAAAAAGATAGTGTTTTTTTTTTTTCAGGCCATCCTTCCACTAGCCCTACCACATGCTACACTTATCATTACTCTTTGTTTTTAATACAGCCAAAATTTTTCCTTGTGGCTTTCTGTTTAATATGAAGGTCTCTGCAATTTAAGAGTGAGTGAACACTATCATTACAGTTAACCTGGTGGTAGACATGATAATGAACAGAATCTATGTAGTAATAAAGGTCACTGGGACAGTAATATCAAGATGGGTGTAGTTTTCTTGTCATACACTCATCTGACAAGCAAACAGCTTCTAATTTCAACAACTGGTTCCTGCTGTAGCCAGACCTGAGCCTTCAGTTCTTTCGAATGTCTACCTTAGAAGGTGTCTTCTCTGCTTTTTCCTGGAAAATCACCTCACATACACATAAGACAGTTACTTACTAAAGAAACCAAGGGACCAAGTTCACCAACATTTCTCCAGAAGGTTTTTAAGCTAGACATTTCTTAATGGACAAGAAGATACCGGAGATGGCATGGCCTTCACTCAAACTTGCAGATTTTGTTTTGCTTTTTAGGTTTCTCTCCAAAATTCCAAATATTCTTTGTAACTAATACTATCTTTTAATATTAAGGAAACACTAAGCATTTTTGCATCAGTTTCACCTTTTAACCATATCATTCTGGCATTCTCTACCAATTATAACTTCATTGATTATTCGTTCTCGATCACTGATTTAACATTGTGACTCTTCTTGCTATCAAACAGTTCTTTGAAGGACTGCTGCTTTATAAAAGTGTTTAGCACTAACTTATCTCAATTGCAACCTGGAATTTAATAATATATTTCATATTTAAGTGACAGATAGTCTTCTTTATGTATTCTTTCTCCAATTTGTTATATTTCCCATCACAACTTACCTATTTTATTGATGCATTTTCTTCATTATTTCTTAAAGGAAATGAATTCTTTGTCTCCAGCTGATGACATATTTAGGAAATTTATGCTGGCATTCTCTTTATTGACTTGTGTATTTCTTCTTTCATGTGTGATGGGGTAGTTTTAAAAAATTATACCCTCACATTCCCCAATTCTATAGTGTAATATCCTGTTTCAAGAAACACTAACTCAGCTGATAAATGTGTTTCATAAGGCCTGTCCTTTTCTTGATTATTCTCTACTCTTAAGGTAAATAGCATCAGCACACAAAAGTCTGAACTCTGTATAAACTGCATCGCTCTTATTTGTCAGTGTGACATACACAGCTTACTGCAGCAGAGAGACATTTCAAAATGTTATTAGAGCTCTCTTGTCTTAGAATTTACTTTCTGTTGCCAGTGATTATTAAGATTAAGAAGCTTAAAGCAATATTATATCCCTAGAATCTTGGATATGCCCAACTAGCATTTATTTACTAACACGAAGTATCTGGTATCTTTTTACTTTCTCTAAAGAAAATGTGTCTATGTACATTTTATAAAGTATATCCTTGGATGGCATGTAGTCAGAGAAAATGCATTTGAATGTGTTGGTACTCAATTCCTTGAATCTGCTGCAGGTTGTATGAGTGTGCTAATCCTGTCATTCATTAATCATGAATGTTGTGGAATTCTGAAGTTCTAATTATAAATTAATGATTAGAATTGGGAAAAGTTGATTTAACTGTCAGAATTGCTTGGAGTTCCTTTTCAGTCTTTATTGTCTTACCAACGTATTCATGACCTTTGGGGATCTAGTTATTAGAGAATATTTTTGTTCACTATATATCGTCTGAGTATTCAGGTGACAATTTTTTCTCTAGATAAGTTCAGATATGTGTGGTTTTCTATAACAGTGATTTGATTTAATTGCGATTCGGTCATTAATTATGCCTTAACTTTCAAAGTGCCCTTATGAAAGTTTTGCTTTTTTAAAAGATACAGCAAGTCACAACAAGAATTCACATATGACGTATATTGTTTTACATTTATGCACTGTAATTCTCCATGGATATTTCATAGTTTGTTCCTTAAGGTAAATAACACAGCTTGAGAAATACTACCTAAATGCCATTGTAAAGATTCCCTTGAGACACAGGAAACATATACGCTCAGTTGAATTAATGAAAACCCAGCTTATATAAAGACTCCTATCTACTAACAAGGTAAAAAACAAACAATAACTACTAGAAAAGTCTTTTATGTTTTATAGTTCTACTGACCTTGGTACTATATAAATGACCTCATTTGATTCTAAGATTTATGTGCTTTTCTGTATTGTTTCATTTATGTACATTTGTTCATGAATATTCTTAGAATTTTCTTAGACAACAAGGCTTAAGTCAGATCATATGATCATTTTCTGACCATTTGGTGCTTATGCTTTCAAATCCCAGGCATTACTTCTCCTGTCTGAGTTAAGAAACACCTCTATATTCTCCAGAACTTTCTTACTTACCTTCAGTATAGCCAACAGTGTCTCAAGTCAGCAGTAAATTTTTTGTGTGACTAGTCTCAGGACTTCTCAATTTTGGGAACTATCAGAGAAATTCTTAATTTTTATTAATCAACACCATTAGTATTGTCAGATTTTATATAGATAGATATAATCCACAAAAATGCAAAAACAAACAAATAAAAACAGTATCAACTATTCTAGATGATAAGGATTGAATATAGATTATTTTATTATTTATTTTTTTGAATAGAGATTATTTTCAATTTTTTCCATCTTAAGTTTTATTTTGAATACATGAGTATAATAGAAAACATCTAAACCACTACTTTTGCACTTTAGTTCACATTCTTATTGAAGAACTGTAGGAGTTGATCACTTTTATACATCCTCTTTACCTGGAGCTCCTATTCTGCTGTTTTAAATGATAGAGGAAATTCTGGTAAGGGAAAATTTGGAAAGACATATATATGAGTTGCTTTTCTATTGCTGTGGTAAAACTATGACCAATGCAATTTAGAGGAGAAAGGATTTGCTTAAAGCTTGGAGTTGCAGAGGAAGAGCAGTCCATTACCATCATGGCTGGTAGCATGGTAGCTCATAGGCAGACATGACAATGGAGCAGCATCTAAGAACTTCTATCTGAGTCCACAAATGGGAAGCAGAGAGAGGTCCCTAGGGATCGAGAGAAACTTTTGAAATATTAAATGAGACTTCCCTTGTGACACACATCCTCCAACTAGTCCACAATGAATCCCTCTCAAGTAGCCCTCAACTGGCAACAAAGATTTCAAGTTTCTAAAACTTATGGGGACATGTCATTCAAATCATTCCCTCTCAATGGTTAGTTTTCACAGTCTTCAAGCTATATGCTATTACAAAATAAATTCATTCCAACTTAAATAGCCTCTATAGCCTTTCACAATGTCAACACTACCTAAAGATCATTCTCTTCTGAGACTCAGGGTAGTCATCTAACTATAAGCCCCTGTAAAAATCAAATGCAACTTACATATGTGTAACATATAATGGTACAATATATGCATTACCATTCCAAAAGGGAGAAATGTTACACAGTAGGGAAATATTGGAACAAAGAAATGCTAAAACCTAGCAGGGAAACCCTCACATTCTGTAGTATCATGTCTAATGTTAAAGGGCTTACATAGTTCCGTCCTTCCAGGTCTACTTCCTGCAGCATACTTCTGTCTTTCAGTGATTCCTCTGTGTGCAGTTCTCCTTGGCAGATAACCCACTGCCATTGGTCTCCAACACAATTGAGGCGTTATTTGCATGGCCACTCAGAACCTCTTTCTTTCTCAGGGTTTTTATGCAAGGAATTCCCTGATGTCAGTAACTCTTCGCACCTATATAGGAAAATTCGACAACTGCTTCATTTGTGGGTACATCACGATTCTAAAGTCAGAATCAATGGGCAACACTAACAAGTTCAACTGTCCCTTTGTGGTGGAGCTAAGCAACCTTTAATCACATTAGCAGTAATTTTCCTTTGTTAATGCTTTTTTTTTTTTTTTGAGGACAGAAAACTTCTTAGACCTTTTCTTTTCACAAGTTGGAAGTTCAGATGGATGGACTCTTGCAATTAGGATACTATTACTTTTAATACATTTTGGACCAGGTCCTCCCTCCCACTTAGTCCCTTTCATATTGTCTGTTAATGAATTTCAGCATGACTGAGATTAATCACATGTTTGAAAATCAGAAAATTATCTGAGTGTGTCTTTAAGCTTACAAATTAAAGTAAGAAGTAAATTTAGAATAAAAACACAATTATCTCCTTTTTATATTTGCATAGCCAGGGCACTAAGAATGATTTCTGCCTTTGTAAATAGATAAAAAGAGGAGTGTGTGTGAGAGAGTGATGACATTTTGTCACATGCAACAAATATTTGAAATTTAAATTACTTGACCATATTTGCTTGGTAATTGATGGTTTTCATTTCTAGATTTTCATTCTTATTCAAGAGGGCTTTGTGTACAGTCTTACACCACTGTCACATTGCTGATTAATGCATCTGTATGAAAGTAGGGAAATAAAATCTTCCCAGCTTTTCTAATCCCCCAGTATCCCATTCTCTTCTTCCTTCCTCCACCTCCACACCTTTACTCCCGCCACTTCTGTCTTTGTTCTCCCTTTCCCTTGTTTTCTTTCAAATTCCATGAGGATCAGCTTTTCATTGCTAGAGAAGTTTGAGGCAACCAGAATGATCAAATGTGTCAGGTAAGATGGCTCATCAGTTAAAGTGCTCAGTGAGGAAGTAGAGAGGAGTTTCTAAACTTAGAACCCATAAAATTACTGAGTGTGTACCTTGCAAGGTATTCCAACGAATCTCCAGAACACATCAGCTAGTGAGATTATCTATTTTTGTAAGTCATGGATTAGATTGAGAGATATAACATGATAAACAGAGTTACAGATGATGGTTCAATGCATCAACCTGTAGTCCAGTCTCCACAAGGTATTCACATAGTCCTGTTCATGCAAGGAGACACACATGCACAGGACACACACTTGAAAATGCAAAAGGAAAATGTTCCCTACTGCTAAACTTTGGGTTGTATTTTAACCAGCTTATTGTTTTTGCCACATTTTCCACATGGGGTCCATCTGGAGATTGTAAATTTAAGAACTCATATATTACTCTTAATCCTCATCTTGAATATTGAGTTTTTAAATACATGATGTGGAATAGCTCTTATAATGAGAGTATTTGCAGTTTCTCTGAATCAAATTCTTTACTAGAAAAATCCAATGGAGTTTGAAATTATTTTCTGCTGACACCACGTTTGAAAGATTTTAATATAAAGTCGCTTTTCTTATTGCCATGCCTCCTACTGGATACCCTATTTTGAATGATTCGTGTGATAGGTTAGTGTTGAGGACAAAGGGACAGGAATGACCTTTCTCAAATTGAAACATGCATTCCCATGGTTGAGAGATACTCTTAAAAACTGTGTGATGTAAGGTTAACTCTGGATCATGGGTGGGACATATAGCACTCCTTTCTTCCTTGTTTCTCTATTTGCTTTGTTTATTCATCTATTTATTTCACAAGCTCTCCTTTGTTGATATAGTTTTCCCCCAGTTTTATTCTAGATTTAAAAGTATGATAATCTGTTTTTACTATGGTCTTCTTGCTTCATATAGTTAGTAGGCAATTGCTGAACATTGTCTGTGGCTTTCACTGTTTTTGTAATAAAACTGACAACTGTTGTTTCTACTTTATAATTATTTTTTCCAATTCTTTTCATGGTATGGCTGAGCACATTTGTGCAAAATAGTGAACCTTTTATTTATAATCCTTAGTTTTTGAAGAATGCAAAAAATATAAGAATTTTTATATCAAATTTGTTATGAGATATAAAAACTTAATTTATTATTAAATATAGTAATATTTAATTTAAGAAATTTGACTGTATATATAATGATGTTATATGATAGTTTCATTAGTGATATTTTATGTTAAATTATATCATTTAAATCAGATAAAAATTAAACTTGAAAAATATTTTTTAAAAGCCCAGGAGAAGTTTGGAGAAACCTCTTTATCTTCAGTAAACTATGAAATGAAAGTGAGAAGATTATTTCTTTAACTTTATTCAAGATAATTAACACTTTGATAAGCTCTAAAGAAATTTACAAAGAAGATGGAAATAGGCCTATATATTATCAAGAAAAATATCTGATTTAAAACTTTAGGTTGGATAAATCATAAAAAGATGAGTTGGGGGATTGTATCTTTTATTGACACAGATAAGAGGTATAATTAAAGACAGAGTTACTAAATTCCAGCAATTACATAAGATTACTCTGTCTTTTAGATTCCAATTTTATCTATTGCTCATATAAATAATTTTCTTCATAAGTGAAAAACAATATCATATCATATGTTACAAATGTGTTTATTCCATTCCAAACTAAACAAGAGTCCATTTTATTAAGTGACTTCATTGAGAAGAAATGTTCAATACTATTTTATTTGAAAATGTAATTCAGTATGTACTCATATTCCTCAGGAGTACACAGAAGACTGTAACATACCCAGTGTGAAAGCTTGAATAAAAATAGCCCTCATTAGCCCATAGTAAGGGGCACTATTAAGAGGTATGACTTCATTGAACAGCTGTTGTCTTGTTAAAGGAAAGGTATCACTGTGGAGTGGACTTTGAAGTTTCAAATGCTCAAACCAGGCCAAATGGTTCACTCTTTCTTCTTCCTGCGTGTTGATCTTGATGTTAAACACTGGCTCCTTCTCCCGCTCCATGTCTGCCTATTGCCTCCAGGCTTTCTGTCATGATTATAGTGGACTAAATCACTGAACCTGTGAGCCATCCCCAATTAATTGTGTTTCTTTTGTTTGTTTGTTTTGGTGGTTTTTAATTTTGCTTATTTGTTTATTAAGAGTTGTGATCATGGCGTCTCTTCAAAGCAATAGAAACCCTAAGAGAGAAATTGGTACCAAACACTGGAATATAGCTGTAATTGACCTGACCATTTCTTTTCAGACTATGGAAAACTTTGACACTTTAGAATAGAGAATTAATTGGACACTTTAAGCAGGGCTTAATGGGTCATCCTACTAAAAGCAGAGAAGACAGTGGTTATTTGAACTGGGTCGGGAGTTCGGTTCTATAAGTTTCAGAGAAGAATATTAATATGTGGCCTAGAGATTGTTGGTGTGTTATTTTGATGACGGATGTGCCTACTTTCTGCTCTTGTCCAAAAATTCAGCCCGAGGCTACGCTGAAGAGTTAAGGATTAACAGCTTTTGCATAGGATATTTCCCGACAGTCTAGTATTGACTGTTTTTCTTTGTTATGCAGATCTTATGTAGATATATAATAAAAAAGGGGGTTAAGTTGAGCAAGGAAAAAACAAAAAGTACACTTTGAGGAGAAAATAGACATCAGAAAGTATAAACCAATTAAAGAAAAGTCTGATGCTAAATGGAATAAGGGAAATGATGATCACAAAGCAAGATCAAAAAAGTTCACATCTTTATTTATGGCTAGAAACCAAATATGAGTGAGTACATCCCATGGTCCTCTTTTTGGGTCTGGCTTACCTCAC
>NC_022030.1:28648093-28654612 GCF_000317375.1 Microtus ochrogaster
GAACCCTGATTGCTCTTCAAGCTGATGAGGGAGAGGGACTTGATGGGGGAGGGGGAGGGAAAAGGGAGGCGGTGGCAGGGAGGAGGCAGAAATCCTTAATAAATAAATAAATTAAAAAATAAAAAAATAAAAGATCACATCTAAGCTTCAAATGTGTGAAAAGAAATTAAAGGACAGTAAAAGTGAATTAAAGAATATTGAAAGGCCAGGTATGGTGGGCATGCCTTTTGTCCAGCACACAGGAATCAGAGGCATGATGATTTCTGAGTTCAAGTCCTGCTTTGGTCTACATAGCAAGTACCAGGATAACCAAGCTTAGGCAGTGAAGGAAGCCATCAAAACCAGAAAACTGGTGGAAATGTATTTGAACTAGAGGGGCATCTTTGTAACCCAGCAAGCAACAGAACTTGGCAGCTTCTGGCTTTAAAGTCAAAGATACAAGGGTTATGGAACCTCCATCCAGCTAAAGAAATTGGCTAAGGCCGGGCAGGTGTCGTGGGTGTCCCAGCATGGGAGCCTAGAGAGGTGATTGTGTGGAGTTGTTCAGTTGAATACTGGGTTGCTAGCAAACCTGATGATGTTGGAGATGCCAGAGCATGGGATATCTGATAAAGAGAACTTCTAACAGAGAGTAGAATCAGCCAAAGAGACAGAAGTGTGCTGCAGTCAACAAAATTGAAAGTTGGGGATGTGAAGAACACTTTGATATCAAGCATGGAGATGCAGAGTTTGGAGTTTTTTCAGATGGTTCATGGTCTTGCTTTGCTTTGTCCTAGTATTTCCTTAATATGCTCCATTTCACCCCCTTTGAAATGACAAAGTATATACTGTGTCATTATATGCTGGAAGTATGTAATCTGCTTTTTGATTTTAACTTTACAGAATAAAGTTAAGAGAGTGCATGAGTCTCAGATGAGCTTTTAAACTTTGAACTTTTAAACCATGAACTTTTAAACATGAGATAGACTATGGGTGGGGACTTTTGAAGTTGGATTAAATGATCTCTGTATTGTGATAAGACTACCAGTCAATAGGGCCAGGGAATAGAATGTTGTGGTTTGAAAGAAAATGGCCCTCATAGGCTCATAGGGAGTGGCACTATTAGGAGGTATGACTTTGTTGGAGTAGGTGTGGCCTTGTTGGAGGGAGTACACGATTGGGTGTGGACTTTGAGGTTTCAGAAACTCAAGTGAGGCCAAATGGCTCACTCTTTCTTCCTGATCTCTATTGATTCAGATATAGAACTCTGGGCTCTGTCTTTAGACCCACATCTGTCTGTGGTCTGCCACACTTCCTGCATAATAATAATGGACTAGATCTCTGAAACTGTAAGCCAGCACCTATCATTATTATTATTATTATCATTATTATTATATTAGTTATAGTTTGCTGTGATCGTTGTATCTCTTCACAATAATAGAAACCCTAAAACACCTAGTCATAAAATGTGTGTATATATATATATATATGTGTGTGTGTGTGTGTGTGTGTGTGTGTATCCTATACAACCTCCATATTGAAATTTCTGTCATATGTTTCTTTTCAATACTGTACACTGAATAATAAAGAGAAGATTTAATTAAAATCAATAATAACTAAAAGGAAACAAGTTGATTTCAACTTTTTATTAAAATAAACATTGTATATTTTATAATGTATTTACACACCAGAACTTAAGAAATTGAGAAAGACTTTTCAAAAAGGCAAATGTAGATGAGTAACCATCAATACTGTTTCCAAGCCAGGCAGATAAGTGCTCAATTAAAACCTGCCATTGTGTACCACTGGAAGCTTGCCATTCACACTGTAGTTATATATAAAGTGCCCAAATTCCACTTGATAATTCATACAAGTGTTAGTTTACATTGATCATGCAATGATCACCTTGTAACAATTACAGAAAACATCAGAACAAAACTGATGAAACGTATTCCAGTAAGTACACTCTTAACCCTTCAGTAGTATAAGAACTTTGGAGAAAACCTTTCAGAGAGAAAAAAGCTGACCTGAAAAGTACACATAGATCCATCTACAAACATGAGGAGCAAACAACGAAGATTTGCCTTACTCACTTGGTCTGCACAAGGCAGGAATATTTTAAATCTTAAATAAGACATAAGGAAAATCTGGCTTTATTATATTCTAGAAATGTAAAGTGTATTCTCACAAATAGATGGAAATATGTCTGGAAGGATTCCATTATACTTTAGAAAAAATATTAAGGCATTTTCAAGATACCCTTACAATTATTGGGGAAAAATTATCATGTATAGATTTTTAACTATCTCAGGCCCTGATTATAACTATTTTATCATTCTGTTGCTTTATTGCATTGATGCTTCAGTTATAAATGTATTGATTGAAGTTCATTTTGACTTATCATCTGGGAAAAACTTGTTCATGTAAGTATATTTTATTGTTTTAAAGAGTTGCCTATTAGCACACTTTTATTGGTTGATAGGAATCTTTTTCTATGGCTTTAAAATTGTTTGTAAGTTGTATCTCAGTGTTTGTTTTTGATGATCTGAGGCTGAAAATGTTTCAATGAGCTTTAGGCAGGCAGGTAGCAATGTCAAATACATTTTATAAAAACAGGGCTACTTCATAAAACTTGTATGCAGTTCAAAATATGTCTCTAGATCATGTGCATTGTGATGTAGGATTTCCCTCTGTATGCTGTGATTACCATAAATGAATAAAGAAACTGCTTTGGACCTATAGCAGGGCAGAAGTAAGGTAGGTGGGAAAGATGGAACTGAATTCTGGGAGAAAGAAGGGCAGAATCAGCAAGAAGCCATAGATTCACTGGATATAGATGCTGGGAAATTTACCCAGTAAGCCACTGCCATGTGATGAAACAATGATTAGTAAAAATGGGTATAATTAGTATGTATGAGTTAGCCAATAAGAAGACAGAGCTAATGGGCCTAGCAGTGATATAATTAATACAATTTCTGTGTGATTATTTCTGGCTAAGTGGACAGGAATGAGACAAGCGTACTCCTTCCAACAAATTGGTACCCACAAGCCAACTAAAATCCACTTAAAACTTGAGAGGGCTTAAAAGGAATTCTAGACATAAAAATACAGATTTTAACACAACTTCTTGCTGTTTGCTGGCTGTAAGCTGCAGCTCCTTTAAAAGAGGTCTTACTGATTCAGCTGTAGCAGCTACACAATTTAAAAACAGCAACTTCTGGGCCACGGGACATGCTGCTAGTGCGAACTCTGACTTTTTTCGGAAAGTGAGCATTTGGAAAGATTTGTGATCAGCATGCTGCGGCTTGCTTGGTAGCAACATGAACTGGCTACATGCCTGGAAGTTGGCTGTGCATCACTCTCAGATACAGCAAACAGCTCCACAATGCTGGACTGTGAGGAGCAAGCAGGAAGTACAGTATATAATTAGTAATGCCACAACTTACATTTTTAAGAAGCAGAGAAAAATGTAGAGTTCCATAAAAATCATTAAAAAAAGGAAAAAAAAAGAAATGCTTAGCATTTTTAAGAAGCCCTCCTGAATAGTAAAGAATCACAGATTCACAATAGGACAGATTCAGACATAAAAGCCCTCACAGCTGTCACAGTGTTGGATAAATGTATATAGACTAGGAAGAGAGAAGAAAAAGAGTATAGAGAGTTATAAAAAGAAGTAAATGGTTTCTTTTAAAAAATAAAACAAAGTCTTTAAAGAGACAGATTAAAGACAGTCATAGATATAAGGAGTAAAGAAAAATAAGTCATGCAATGATGAAAAATTCACAGAAAGACTGGATTATGTATATTACTGTGTTTTCTTTGAACTTTTTTGAATGCAGAAAGATATTTGATTCTGGGGGTTACTAAGCTAAACCAACATAAATACTTTAAAGGTATCTTGATTTCAAACTATGAATCTAAGAATATGTTGCTTTAGAAAAAAGGTTCTTCTTTTGTTTCCACAGAGGATGAGAACCTGTGGAATCCTTCCAGATTAGTTGATTTAATGGACACAACATTAACACCCTCAAAAAATTACTTAGTCCACTAAACAGCAGGAAGAAATTTTAACAGGACTATGCACATATTACCAAATATTGTTTATAAATGTGTAAATGCTTCTTTACATTTATGGAGGGATATGCTATAGAGATTGATACTTTGTATTGTTATGAATCTTGGTTTATTGATATAAGTTTTAGGTCAATTTTGCTATGTGTGTATTTCTGCTCTTGATTAAGGTATTGTGTTTGTGCAGCTCATTTACAAAGGTAATGTCTAATTAAGAAATGCAGGTTAATAGATAATCATCTATAATAATCGAGCTTGTAGTCATGTTAGTTAGATTTTCTAGAGGTACAGAGATGGATTTCAGATGGATAGGTATTCTTAAAACCTTTCAAAGATTACAGAATATGGCATTTAAAATGTTTTAAGAGTTTAAGACTTTTCATGACAATGAGACACATCTGCTTCTGGCAGCACCAATCTACTTTACGAGAAAGATGGGCATTGAAGAGGCATCGTATGGAGTTAGTCATTTGAGCAAGAAACTGCTCTTGCCTGCACTGCTTGATAAACTGGGTAAGCAGGACTCACAGAGAAATGACTGCTAAACTTGCATAAAGGTGAGATGATCCTTCGGGGTTTCTGCTTCATGAAAGAGTCTGCCAGACCTTCTGTAGGAGACAGAACAATGTGATGGACAAGCTGCCTATATAGACAGAACTATCTTTGAAATTTCCTGCTTCGTATGAAACTCTGCTGGATACTATGGATAAGATGGATGCCCCAACAGTACAGAAGAACTTTGGGTGACTGTCCAGGCAGCAAGATGTCTCTGTCAAGTGTAGAGTTTTGGAAGTTGCTTACAATGTTCTTCCTGTTTACTTAGGTAATATTGTATCCTTTTGGGGTCTTTGATAGTGTTAAAGAATTTATAGTTATAGTTTTCCTTAGTTATGATAAAGGATAAAGTAGATATAAATATTGTAACTGTAATTCTTGCTTGATATATGTTTTGTTATATGTAATTTTACTATATTAAATTTAAAACTTTCTTTTTTATTTAAAAAGAAAAGGAGAGATGATGTGGAATTTCCCTCTGTATTCTGTGATTACTGTTAAAGAATAAAGAAACTGCTTTGGACCTATAGCAGGCCAGAACTTAGGTAGGTGGGAAAGATGGAAGTGAATGCTGAGAGAAAGAAGGGTGGAGTCAGAAAGAAGCCATGGAGCTTCCAGATTCAGATGCTGGAAAATTTACCCAGTAAGCCACTTCCACATGGTTAATGTAACATTATTATTACATTATATATTAATGTACATTAACACATGGGTTAATGTAATATTTAAGAGTTCGCCAATAAGAAGATAATGTGTCAAGCAGTGATTTAATTAATATAGTTTCTGTCTGATTATTTCTGGGCTAAATGGACAGGAACCAACAAGCAGCTGCTTCTTCCAACAGCATTGAAATATTAGTTTTCTGTACTTTAAAATGAGATTTTATATAAGAGTACTTTTCCAATGACATACACTTTGCTTAATGCCCTTAACCGTATTTTTAAGTTTCTAAATAAATATCACAGCTTATACTATAATTTTCTTTTATGATATAATATTTACATTTCCATTTTATGAAAACTCATTTATCACTGAAAGAGTAAGATTTGTCATTTGAAACTTTCTTTGTTTACTTAGTAAAATTAGTGAAAAATAAAGAAGATTTGCAATAAATATTTCATTTATATTATATTGCTTCACTGGTTATGATCTAACTTAAATATTCAATAGAACTAATAACAATAGTATCTTTCTATATAAAATTTACTCAGACAAAGATTGCCAATTTTATGATTAAGAACTTTGACATTTGTATGTACAAAGGATTTATAGCATTACCTGCTTAAGAATACTATATTTGTTTTAGATTTGAAGACATATGATTATAACATAATATTTTAGTTTATATTTTTACATAGTCTGTGGTTTTTATTTTATTTATTGTTACTATTTACAAATTTCATATTTTTCTATCTAAAATAATAATATAAGTGTGAAATTCTTTCACAATATAATATTTTATTAATTCTTTCATTAATATATACATGAGTATAATGAATTTTGATTATATTAGCACCTAATATACTTTTAACTATACCCAATTTCAGTTTTATGTTCTTGATTTTTATTATTCTTTTAAAGAAATGTGCTGATTCCTCTCTGTGCTGTCCATACAGTACTAGGTATGTGACCATCTACTGGAGCATAGTAAACCTACTGGTGGCCACATCCATAAAAAGTACTAAATCTTCCTCAACTAGAAGTCTTCAATTGTCAATAGTTACTCAGTTAGGAATGAGACATTTTGAGCCTTTTCCTTTCCATGCTGGAATGCTGACTGGCTTGAGTATAGTATTCTGTCATGTCCAGTAGACAGTGATTTATTCCAGTCCACCCTAGTCTCTAACTCCTACAATCTTTCTACCCCATCTTCCTCAAGATACTTAATCCTTTTGTGAAGAAGGGTGATATATA
>NC_022030.1:28654712-28674634 GCF_000317375.1 Microtus ochrogaster
ATATATATATATATATATATATATATATATAATTTTACCTGATCATTACACTGATACTAATTACTTACATGTAGACCAGTTCTGAGTTTTATTTTCTTAAATTTCTTAACTTCCATAACAATAGAAATTTCATTGATGAGGCCTGAGGTTGGCATTAATTCCTGAATATAACACTATAAATATGTATGACAGTATGATGGCAGATTTATCAGAAAATATAGTAGGATCATCCCTTGATCCCATGATCTCTCCATGCTTGTTTTATTAGTCAGAATTACAGCACCAGACAAGCAGTTCCTTTAGTAATGTGTGCTTGAAATACACGAGAAATCAGTTGTTTACCTCTAGAACATTTGTGTCACTAGTGACCAATAGGCACACCTTGCCATGCCAGTCATTAGTCGAGCTCACTGAGTTAATAATTAGTTTAGAATGTTAATGACTTTTTTTCCTTCAGCAACCTACCCAGCAACTTTCTATATGAAATGTAACAAGAAGAGAAGGAGTTTCCTAGTGAGCAGCAATTTGGTTTTCCTCAACTTAGTGACCTGAGTATGTGGTATCTTCAGATATAATGTCTTGCCATTAAATTTTGGTGATCAATCAAGAGCAGTGACAAAAGCTCATATATTTTTGCAACACCCCTGCACAAGAACTCAAGTGAGGGTATCATCAATATGGTATATTTGGAAACCTATGGCTTCCAACAGAAGCATTATCCCTGGTGTAAGGTAACTCAAGTTTTAAGTGTGTATACAGAGAGAGAGAGAGAGGGAAAGAGAGAGAGAGAGAGAGAGACAGAGACAGAGACAGAGACAGAGACATAGAGAGACAGAGAGAGAGAAAGAGAGAGAGGCACCCTCAAAATATCTGTATTCCTACATAAAGTCAATGCTATGAACTTGTATTTTCTCACTGCAGTTTCTCTAACAGTCAGGCTAATCACTCCTTAGTTAATTTGATACTTTAAAGAATTTTTTGTTGGTGGCTTAAATAAGAACACAGTTAAATTACCAAACCAGACAAATTCATGGGTAAAAGAAAGGTTTATGGAAAGGCCTTAAGACCAAAGAAAACACATACTTAACATATTGAATGTAGAGAAATCTAGCTGATGCCATCAAAGAGACTTTATCTTATGTGCTAGTACTAGTACTAGCTGGATATCCAGTGCAGAAAGATATCCAGCATGCTATCAAAGAAGAAATGTAAATATCAACTCAAGACTCTCAATAGGAAATTTCACAGTATACAATGAAGAATTTTCTTAGAATGTTTTGAAAATGAAAAGAAGAGGAGTGGAAAGAATGAGTATAGGGAGGAAGGAGAGAAGCCAGAAGGAAAAAAAAAACAGCTTGCTTATTTTTATGTGTATCAATCCCTGTGTGATAGGGCCTCATGCAGACCCTATCTCCAAGTAAAGCTTGTTGGACTTTAATTATTCTACCTTTCAATTTTGAGAATCAAAATAGTTATTCTACAATATCTGTCCTTAACATGCATCTCCCTATCCTTGACATGTATCTCCCTATTCTTTTGAATTGTATTATGTGTTGCTTGTTGCTGTGAGAATAAACTATGAATGTGATCCCATTTTTTTTTTTTGCTTTTGTTAGCTCTCAAAAGGTCATCTCTGATTATCCTCACCTCTTTCTCTCAACTTTTGTTATCTTACCAAGCCTATTAGGTATTAAATTAATTTCTATTAAATCATGAAGTGCTTTTTTACTATTTAATTGTGAAAAGCAAAATTGGTTCTCATGGTATTTCAAAATAGCTTTATGTTTAGAAGAATGGTAAATACTCTTGTGAACAAAGAATGAGAACAGAAATGCCCAGGACAATTAAATCACTGTTGTCTAACTCCATCATCGATGACAATTTTTTGGAAGCTGTGTCACAAACTCCCACTTTCCACTTTCAATCCCTTTACTCTTTCTGTTACTCTAAAATCTCACAACATAATTGGAGTTTTACATGTGTGTGTGTGTGTGTGTGTGTGTGTGTGTCTTTGTGTGTCTGTGTGAAGCAACGAGTATTCTTAGGTTACCTAGGTGAGGGTCTTCCTACCTTTTTTACTAGGGAATGTTCATAGATTGGCTACCACAATGCATTGTTCTGCTCTACCTACCATGGTTACGAGGTAAGATAATATTTACTCCAAGATGGTATCATGTTTACATGGAGAAAGAAAATTCTTTAAAACACCTTTTTATGTTATTTCAAAAGATAGGAGGGCACTTCATTTTATATTACTTTGTAGTATGCTGATATGAAAAAAAATTCATAAGCAATTCCAATAAAAACAATAGTATGTGACAACTTGACAAAGTTTTATTTAAAAATCTATTTATTTTATGCATATGTGTGTGTACTTGGGTATATGTGTGTAGCATTCACCTGCATGATGCCTCAGAGGTCATCAGAGAGTGTCAGATTTCCTGGGACTAGAGAAAGGGGCAGTTGTAGCAGTCATGCGGTTCTTGGAACAAGCATCCTCTACAAGAGCAGAAAGTACTTTGAAGCTCTGAACTATCTTTGCCATCCTTGACAATTAAATTAAAGCATAATTTAGTTACAATTGTCACTGCTTTTCCTGTTGCTTTCCAAGGATCTAGCTACCAATCCTACCTACACCTTATAAAGCAGAGATAGGTGTGACCTGCTCACTCTCCTCAGTATTTATAAATTTCTATTAGCTCAATTTCAAGTTGCATTATTTTTTATATTAAAAATCAGTGTCTATTTCTTATGAACTGATATTCTGAGTGAGTGAAATTATTCTGTACCATTTCAATTATATTCCTGGGCATAATAGACTAAGGAAATGGACCACGTGTATTTGCATATAGATGAACTAAATATTTTCAGACACATCTATGAGACTATCATGAAGGGAGAGGTAAAATAAACTGCTTAAATTCTGACAAATTTACTTTTGTAGAATTCAGGTCTATTTCAACCTTGTGACACAATCACTTTGTGGATAGTATCACTAATAGAGTCCTGAAAAAAATGCATGCTTTGATAAAATTATAAAGATAAACCATACTGTTTTATTTTCAAAAAAAAGAAGTTTTCTGATGTATAATGTAAGGTTTCATTTGTAAACCTAGCATAGCCTGCAATGAAAAAGGAAGACTCAACAAATCATTATCAACATTTGGGTTAGCCTGCATACGTATCTGTGGAAGACTTTTTTTAAAATTGAGTTCATAGATGTGAGAAGACGAAGTTGACTATAGATGGTGCCATTTCCTGGGCATGGGGTACTGAACTGTAAAAGATTAGAGATACTGAGTGGAGCACAAGGCAATAATCAAATAAATATGTATATATTTGCTTTTGACTATTGATGTACTGCAACTAGCCATTTTCCATTTTTGCCTTGAACTCACCAAAATAATATACTGTACCCTAGAATTGAAAGCCAAATAAACCCATTCTCCCCTGAAGCTGTTTCTTATTAAGATATCTTATCACAACTTATATGAATCTAGGAAATTATACATACATTTGGTGGCATTAAATTACTATTATAGCCATGTGTTGTAGTGTATAACATTAATCCTAACACTCAGTGATGCAGGCATACTGCTTGCATTTGAATGAGAAGAGTTCATTTAGTCACATATATGAAGGTTTAGTAGTCAGGGAGTAGATTGGGAAAGACTAGAAGGATTAGGGGGTATGGCCTTAGAGTAGGTGTGGTCCTGTTGGGAGAAGGTTGTCACTGTAGTCTTGTTGAGATTTCAAAAAGCTCACACCAGTTCCACAGATTTTCTGCTTCCCTATTTTTGCATTGAGATGCAGCTTTTAGGTACTTCAGAACTCCATGTCTGCCTTTGTGCCACTGTGCTCCCGCTTGATGATAATGGAATAACCATATGAAACTGCTAACAATCCCACATGAAATGCTTCTTTTATAGAAGTCGCTTTGGTCGTGGTGTCTCTTCATACCCATAGAATAGTGACCAAGACAGAGGCAGAGGCAGGAGGATGTGTGCCAGTTCAAGAACAGATAGTTCTACATATTACGTTATTTCCAGGCAAGTTCTCAACCAAAATGTTACTGCTTGTATCTGATACAAAATAAGCATATATTTGAATGACAGCTAATAAGAGATTGAGAGAAAGAGAGGCCATTCTGTTCAATGCAACTCTTCAATAAGAATTAAGACATGAAATTTTGGAGAGACTAAGCTCCATAGCAAAATATGTTTCTTGCATCTATAGCAAAATATGTTTTTAGCATGTGTATTCAAAGTTCAGAATCTTGTTTTCTTTTCCTGTTACTGGGTTAAAATAATCTGATGAAAACACTTTAAAACAGAAAGGTTTCAACACAGCAGTCTTATATTGTGCAGAATATCACAGCAGGAGGATGTTCAAATGGCTTCTCTTATTGGTTATACAGTCGTGATGTGAAAAGCAACAGGTGAGGGCATGGGTGCGATTTGGCTTACTTTCTCGATTGTATTCAGCCAAGGGTGCCCAGGCAAGGGAATGGTGGTGCTCACTGTGTGTTTGCTTTTCATTTAACACAATGTGCTCAGTGGCCCATCTCTCAGGTAAGTCTAATTTATGTCAAATCAACAATGCTAATGTTAACACTACAGCCATATAAATTTGGTGAATGAGTAAATATATATAGAATGTGATATATAATTTTGCATTTAAGAAGTACATAGGTGATTCTTGTGTGTGTGTGTATATATATATAATATATACATAATGCATACATAAGAGTAGAAGATAAAAAGATATTTATATATAAATAAGAAGATAAATAAATTATTCAGTGTATGCTCACACATTTTCTAATAACAGAAACAAGCTAAAATTCTCTAATCTCTTTAGTTAGTCTTTGAATAAATAAGTCAATTTATTCTTTCTTAAATGCTATCATTGATTTTGCATTTCTTTCCTATTTTTTTTCAGTTTACAATCCTAGTATTTATCTTATTAAACAAGATAGACAGTTGAAATAAAATTCTAGTAATCATTCAACACTTTAACAAAGAAGTCTGGAAAAGATAAGTAAGTTAATTTTATGAAAAGGTTGGAATCATTATGATTCTATTTGTTATTTTCAAGGATGAGAATAAAGGTTCTGGCAGCATCCGGCAGATTTCCAAACCAGATGAGTTTTGAGTCTAAAACAAGTGGGAGATAAGTTGAAATCTGTAACACTATACAGGAAATTAAATACTATTTTTAGTATTTTCATTTTGTTGTGACTGTAAGTTACACATCAATTGCATAAGACTGTGAAAAATAGAAGCACAGGTAGAAACATAAAAGTATTCACAGTTTCATCTTTTGTAATCAATTTGCTTTAATTGTGTAGATTTCCTAATTCCTAATAGATTTATTTTCATCTATTCAAAAATTTTATCTTCACGTATGTGTTTTGTGTACTTGTTTGCAAGAGAACTAAAGAAAAATCAGAATTTTTCTTTGAAAGTTCCACAAATACAAATAACGTATATCATTAATGTTACCATTCACAGATGCCAAACCCTCATTAACATCCCCTAAATTTTTTCCCTTGTTTATGACTTTGTTTTTTGTTTTGTTTTGTTTTGTTTTGTTTTTGTGACTCACTGAGCCTGGTAGACTCACCAGTGAGTCTAAATAACTAAATACACAGATTTTCCATTCCCCAGAATTCACCAGTGTCCGATAATTCAGCAGAACACTATAGGGACTCAGGGCGGTCCATTACTAATTCATGGCTATCTGATAACAGGGCTAGTCCCGTAAAAGCTCGGTTCAGGGAAACAGAGCTAGTGTGTATTTGTTCATGACTGTCATGGTAGCATTGTGACTAGAAAAAAGCATTCCACAGCACTTCTCTGATCTTCGATCTTTTACATTCTTTTGTATCATTCCAGCAAAGATCCACTTAGGTCATAAAAGTACCAGATTCTATTGGGTACTAAGAACTCAATAATAACTTTGTTCTTAGTAGCCACATATCTCTGCAATCCCTGATGGTCACTGCGAAGAAAAACTAATGGGTAAGGATAAAAGTTGCAACAATCTATGGGTATGAACTTAAATGTTGAGAAGGGATTTAACATCATATCAAATGTCAATTTAGCTAAGTGTCCATCATAAGTTCCCTTCTAGGGTTATATTCACCTCAGGCCTCTTCCCTTTTCTTTTCTGTTTTTTTCCCAACAGGTTTATTGTGCCAGGAAAGAATTTTATTCTGAGGAGTGGGCCTCAGATCCAATCAGAGAGAAGTTTAGCTTCTCCCATTACAGTTGCGCCACTACTCCTCTTGTAGGAGCATGCAGGTTCGTGCTGTATTTTGTTGTATTTGTAGATGTTTGAAATTATTGATGCTGTTTCCCCTTCTAGCAGATTATGTAGCACCGTTTGTCACTATACAACAGAGAGGAAATTGTCATTTCTCTTCCAGATTGATATTTCTATGTCTTATGACTAAGGTGTATGGTGTCTTTACCAGCAGAGTCTTACTGTTTGGTTCTGACAGGTAAACAAGAGGAGTGGTAAAAGCCTGGACTGTTTTGTTTTTTTTTTTTTTTTGCAGGATTGGGCCAATGATTCATAAAGAGGTATTCCACTCTTGTTTCTGAGATTTTTACTAATAACTCATAGCTTCTAAGAGCAAGATTATCCAGCTGTGTATGTCTGGTATAGTCTTCTTTCTATACTTTATTGTCCTTTTACTTAGGTTTTTAACTGACTTCTGCTATCGTAGATTTCTATTTGGCTTTGGCATAAACACTTTGAGTTCATTAACTCTCATTCTCATGTCCTCTTTTTCCTGATAGCTCTAACCATCTCTGCAAAATTTTTTCATCCCCCACATTCCCTACTCTATATTTTTGTATGACGTAGATTCTTTCTTCCTTCAGGCACCCTTGCCCAATGATCCTGTGTTGGGGGCACTCCTTCAGCCAGTGGCCTTTAAGACAACAGCCCACTTTGGGTGTGGTTTCATATACTACAAGTTCAGACAAAAAGCACGAGTGACCTCTTTTTCCTGTTGGATTTGGTTATAGTTCCCAGTGCACGAAGAGGACTGCGGATCGCTACCCTTATTGTGAATTTATCCCCAAACAAGTAAAACTTTATTACACTCTGTTCTGAGCTATTGTGGGACTCTTTGGTATAATTACAATCCTTTGCTAAATTCATATCTTATACAGGTACTTCAAGCTACGCACACAGATCTCAAAATTCTCAGTTAGAATGTTCACACAATGAACAATATTCAGAGTTTGCATTCCTCGGTCTGAGTTCCATCACTTCGTGTAATAATTTCCAAATTAATCTATTTTTTTCTGCAAATCTCATGTTTTTGTTTTCCTTTACAAATAAGTAAATATTTTCTCATTTACATACATCATGTTTTCACTATCTATTAATGGGTTGATAAATGTTTATTCTGATTGTTTCCTAGTCATTGTGATTAGAATACTAATTTGGAAGTCACCAATTTTACCATGAGACATTTGGAAATTTGATAGTTATTATTTGTAAATATCCATCATTTTCTCAGATTTCAGAAACTGATAATTATTTTCTCTTTTGTTTTCCATTATCAGTCCTTGAACCTTTTCCTACTTCTTCATGCTGCCCTTTCCTTTTCAACTAACAAATTTTTTTTTTAAAAAAGTTATATCCTATTTTTGAATTTGAATTTGATTTGAATCTGAGTTATTCTGCATTGGTTCATGTTTTCAACATTTGGTCACTAACATTTTTTAAGTCTGTGGAGGCTTTAGAAGACAGGTCCTGGTTAGTCTTAAAAGGTCAATAGAAATCTTTGAAGGCTCTCTCTGCTTTTTTTTTTTCCTGATTGAGCTTTGAATTCATGTGTTTACATAATTCTACAAATTTAAGTTACTGTGCATGAAATGACTCCATATATTATGACTTCACAGCTATTAGGGATAATTGTTTTCTAGTATTTTGTAACAGCCATAAGGATAAGAGGTTATGAGACTCATCTTTCCTGCTCTTCCTTCCATACTCCATGTATCTTTCTCTTTCTTTGAAAGATCAGAATGTTTATTTCCCTGTATATAGATTTCAATTTTGTTTGGCTGTATTTGGGATAATAACTAAAACTATCATCACACATTAGCTATTGCACAGTGAAAGTGTGTGACTTCAAGGTCCCAGTCCCACCAATAGACAGGTCATTCAGATGAAAACTAAACAGAGGAATGTTGGAGCTAAATGAGATCATAAACCAAGTAGACCTAACATATATTTGCAGGATGTTTTTTTTTGAATACAAAAGAATTTAACTTCTTCTTTACTTCACATGGTGCATGCTCCAAAAACTACCACATACTTGGGTACAAAGTGAATCTCAAGAGTTACCAAATCTTGACATAGTGCTCTGTATCATACCTGACATTTTGTCTTTCTGGTGCTGTTACCTCAATTAATGTGTTCCTTCCAGACTTACACATTTTTTTTCTGTGAATTTTGTGATTTCATTTTTCCTTTCAATGGGATAAAATATCACAGTTTATATACACCGTATTTTCATTATCCATTTATCTGTTGCTGGGTATCTAGACTGGATGTATGTCTTTGCTATTGTGGATAGAGCAATAAGAAACATCAAAATGAAGATATCTCCAGCATAAGACATTGAGTAATTTCAGTATATGTTCAAGTTGGTTTAAAGATTTAAATTCTTTTTTCCTTTTGATTTTTTTTCTTCTTTGTCAAAAATCAGGTGTTTGAAGGTGTGTGGATTAATATCTGGGTCTTTGATTTGGTTCCACTGGTCTTCCTATCTGTTTTTATGGCAATACCAGGCTGCTTTCAGTACTGTAGCTCTGTAGTAGAGTTTGAATTAAGGGGTTGTGATGCCTCCAGAAGTTCTTTTATTGTACAGGATTGTTTTGGCTATCCTGGGATTTTTGTTTAAGTTCCTCAAGACTCACTAATACCACTTTTAGGCATACATCCAAAAGATGCTCAATCGTGCCTCAAGGACATGTACATGACTATGTTCATAGCAGCATTGTTTGTCATAACCACAAACTGGCAACAATCTAAATGCCCTCGACTGAAGAATGGATACGGAAAATGTGGTATATTTGCACAATGAAGTACTACACAGCAGAAAATATAATGACATCTTGAATTTTGCAAAGGGATAAAGCTAAAAAACATCATTTTTGATTGAGATAACACAAGATCCAGAAAGACAATTATCACATGTACTCACTCATAGGTGGCTTTTAAACATAAAGCAAAAAAAAAAAAACCCACCCCATATATCACAATTCCAGAGAACCTAGACAGCAATGAGGACCCTAAAAGAGATATACATAGATCTAATCTACATGGGAAGTAGAAAAAGACAATATCTCCTGAGTAAACTGGGAGCATGGGGACCTTGGGAGATGGTTGAAGGGGAGGGGAGAGACAGGGCGGAGAGCAGAGAAAAATGCAGAGCTCAATAAAAATCAATAAAGACTTAGATTCTTCTTATAAACTGTTTTATCATCTTTCAATTAGAACACTTTCTCTGTATTCAAGTGGGAACTTCTGAGTGGCTAAGAATCAAGCTCATGTCCCAGAAAAAAGATAATGAGAAAAATATCACAAGTATCCTGGGGGGGGGGGGCACACAACCATGACATTGGAAAAGTAACAGTGGCTCAGGTCCACCTTCTATATAACCAGACTTCAAAATTTGGGGCTATGTCAGTGTTGAACAAATGTCCATGTTGTGCCTGTCTTTAACATTACCTCCATATATTGTGAGGTAAGTCTCAACATTTGTTACAGTGTCAACTAATCTGTATGTCTCAGGCTTGATACATTTTGAACCTATTCATAAACATTATGCAATTCTATTTAAACTAGCGATATTTATTGGAAATTATTATATTGTTTTCCTAGTTCTCTTAACATCACCAATAGAGCATTCTTTTAGTGAAGTAATTTTTTCATATTCTACCTAAATATTAATACACTTTTGTCAAAATTCTACACAGAAATTCTAGAATGTGTGCTGTAATATTTTGTATGGAAGAATAATTCATTTCTTCAGAGTATTTTCAAAAATCATGTATCCATTTATCATATTTAAATATTATATTGACCTACTTTGACTTTATTGTAGATAAAAAGCTGTTAGCACAGAAGTACAGTATTGAATGCTAGAGTTAAAGATATTAAGCATTCTACTTTCACTTTTCCATAATAAAATATCCATTCCATCATATTTAAGGTGCATACCTAAAGAAACTAATTGGTTTGTAATTTAACATTTTGTAGATTTATTGCCATTGATGTCACTACTTAATTGTCTTTGTGGTAATAACTATTTCTAATTATTAATATTTAAAAAATTAGGAAAACTTTAGTGAAATATGTCAGCATATAACATCCTATAACAGACTAACCTGAATAAGTTAAGAAATAAAAAAACAAAAGAGAAAAGGAAGTTGTTTTCTCTTTTAGAAAAGGACACCATTTTACCTACAACTTTGAATAGACAAAATTTCTACTAGAGCTTCCGTATTTCTTCTAAAGGAAAGAAAAAATAATTTAATGTCTATAAAGTTTCTTTCAAGTGGAGAAATATGAGCATATACAAATACATATACTGTTCTTCTAAAGGAAAGAAAAATAATTTAATGTTTATAAAGTTTCTTTCAAGTGGAGAAATATGTGCATATACAAATACATATATTGTTTGTGTTCAAGTTATTTCTTGCATTCAAGTAATTCATCAATGATGATTTTCTAATAATGAAATTCCTTAGTAAATGCACAATCAATCCATTTCGCTAAAAAAAGTTATACATTCAAGAAAAACCGAAAGTAAACCAATTGTATCTTGTAGCAAAAATGATAGCAGACATACTTGGAAGCATCGAGCATCTTGCAAAGTCTCATAACCAGTAAGTAGTTTAAACGGGTTCAGATCTAGCTGTCTTCCTTTACTCTCTCATCCCCTACACTGGCACATACCACCTGACAAATATTTAATGAGCTCTCCTCACTTCTTCACTTAAGAGGAGATGGTTATGGCCTACTGCTGTTTTCACTCTCAGAAGTGCCAAAGAT
Organism: Microtus ochrogaster; assembly: GCF_000317375.1. NCBI lineage: Eukaryota > Metazoa > Chordata > Mammalia > Rodentia > Cricetidae > Microtus > Microtus ochrogaster. Next base: position 28,665,795 of record NC_022030.1, read on the forward strand.
GACAATGGTATTATATTGACCACTATAAAGGATGTGTTCAATAACTATGGACACTTTCTTCTAGAAAAACTAAACTGTTGAATGAGGTAAATGTTAGTATCTAATAATGACAGTATCTTTTTTATTCCATTTTTCCTCTCTCATTCTCTGTCCCCCCGTTCATTCCTCCCTCCCTCCCTTCCATTTTCCTATCCTACTTATTCCTAACTATCGTTGGATATTTTAAATGATATTAATGGAAAGAGCACAATTATCTACAGTTTAATTTCTTATACATATTGAACTGGAGCTTCTCTGCCATAGTATTTTGTGTATGAGAGTTCATGTGTGTGTTTGTGTGTGTGTGTGTGCTTATGTGTGTATGTGCATATGTGCACACATGCATGTTTGCATTCACATGTGTGCAACATTTATTTTGTGGGATAAATTTGCAAGCCACCTAAACTCACCAAAAAGTTACTTCAGTTTACAAGCCTCAGTATCAATAGTTTGTTATGTTTTAGCCTTAGCCCAGCTCCACAATTCTATCCATATCTTTGTATAACATTTTTTGTAATTTTCTTATTTATAGGAAATCCAATTTAATTTCATTTCTATTCTGGATCACTTTGTGCTCTCTTTCTCATTCATTTATGTGTGTGTGTTTTATGTGTGTGTTTATGTCCACAATCCCTTAAATTGAAAGAGCTGAATCTTATATGAGGATTACCATACATAACGTGACTATCCGAATGACAACTCAATTTGGAGTTTATGATTGGATGCACGGAAATCCTAGTTTCTAATTAAGGCACCAAGCTTCTCTTCTCACTTCATTGTTTTTAGTCGTGACCAAGATTATGATTAGAACACTGTTGATATCTTTAGACTATCAATCATAGAGATAAGATAAAATAAATTATATTTCTAAAAAAATCACTTTAAAATTCAATTCATCATCTCTTTGCTTGTTGCCGATGAGATGCTACCCAAATCTTTCCTACCCCATTGATTCTTCCACACAGAGGTACAGCAAAGACATGGGGAAAAAAAGGCCTACTGACAGGACTGAGACATTTGATCCTCAGGCGCTATGCTTCGCATGGCCTTGTGATTTAGAAAATCAATGGCATATCAGCTTAGTAGTCACTGATCCATGAGGTAATTGCACCTTCTAATATTTTCAGTATAAAGCCTCTGAAATGGGTGAAACCAGTGACCACGGGGTAAAGCCTTTTTCAGTTCTGTAATAAAAGAGAGAAATTTATGTCTGCTTATATTTCTGAAGGAAAATTAGTATCTGCCTTAGAGAAATAAAGCTAGTATGAGATATACCTTTGTCGTATTAAGACAATTCTTATTTTAAAGGAGTATTCCTTTTACAACGCTACCAATTATAGTTGCAAGCAAATGGTGTTTATATGCTGTAATTAGTTTGAAAGCACTCTATATTGAAATACAGAGAACTAGGCACTTTGTGCTCTTACTAACTATGATGGGACGTTTTCTGACCCACTTTTGTAGCACTGCTTGGAGACATGTTAAGTAGCAAGATAAGAATTTCTCTTTAGGAAGGAGATGCGGCTTAAGTAAATACTAAGCAAACCGAGTATTAACACACAGGGAGGAAGGAAGATTGATGATCTGACAAATCGTTAATTAAGAAAAGGAACATTGCCAAGATTTTCTGTATAATTCAATCCCACATAATTCAAAGGCAAAATTAATTTACTGTTTCTTATTTGACAACAAAGAACGAGCTTTGTATTGATTATTTTTTTAACGTGTGCACACATAACATGGTAAAGCTCTATAATCGGAAACACAGTTGTTTAACCTCCCTGGTTTGCATTTAAATTCCAAAAATCCACAGAGAGGAGAGAATTTCTTTGAAATGAAATGAGTTTGCACTTATTTCTCTAGATTTCTAGGCATATATAAACATCAAATACCAATTTCTGCATTAATTAAAGAAAATAACCCTAAAACATTTGGCAGTTTTTACTTTGAGCTGTTGCCAGTTACTACAGCCCAACATATGCCGAATATTTTACATACAAGTGATTTATTACAAAAGTCACCAATGAAGGCTGACACTATTCCTTTTTTAGTTTACGTTCCTACATATCAGCAGTTTTGAATATTTAATGCTATTATGCCATATAAAATGGGATATTTATACCAACTCAATTTTGAAAAGCATTTTTGAATAATTGTTCCATATCTTTTCAAACTGTTTATTTTTTCAAATAATGTTCTCTTGCTTCTTTTCTGAAATTGGAAAATGCATTTTTTAATTTTATTTTGACACTAAAAAAAAGACAAAATTTTGCTTTTGTTCCAAATGAATGATTATATGTATACATTCATGTATGTGTGTGTATATATATATATATATATATATATATATATCCTTAAAAGAATGCCAAAATGAATGCTATTTTAACTCCTTAATTTCCACAAACCGATATGCATTTCTCAACTTGCTTTTTGATAATAATCAGTTCTGTTACACTGAATATGTGTCAACGATGTGGCTTTCTGAAACACTGACTTGTTAGCAGTAATGTAGCTTAAAAGATAAAACAACATGGCATATTTTTGATCTCTACATTTTCAACTGGCTTTGTGTTAATAAAGAAAATTTTACATTGAAGAAAGGATGCTGAGATGTTTACTTAATTAGAATCCACTAGCAATAAAACTGAGGCATGAATTTAGAAGGTCTTGCTTTAGGGAGCATAATTTTAATAAACGAATAAAGGGAGGTAAAAAGATGGCGCGAAGCAAGGAAAGAGATAGATAGACAGGTGTAAGACTGAACTTTTAATGACACCTAGAGCCGGGACAAAGGCAGTTGCTCCTAGTGCAGAGAAGTTCAAAGCGAGGTGGCAAGCCAGGAAGAGGTTTGTGATTCAGCAGGAAATCTGTGACCCCCTAGGATGTTCACTCCAAAGCACATTTGCCCTCACAGATACTGTTAGCTGAGAAGACTTAAGTCTCTGTGGATAGAGAAGAGGCTTAAGGCAGAACTCTGAATATGAAGGAAGCGCCACACACAGGCAAGTTACAGGCGTGCCTTGCGTGGGTTATGTCAGACCAGCTGAACTGTGACGATTTTAGCGTCTAGTGATTCTGGAATACAAAAATACAGAGGAGTGGTGCAGAGGAATGAAAACAAACAAACAAACAAACAAAAAACAAAACAAAGCACCAAAAACCCGGGTCATAGAGAATGAGAGCTAATTGAAACAACAAATGAAAAACAAACTTTTTTATTTGCATCTGAATCAATATATACATTTGGATACTCTAATATATATAATTAGAGTTGATTCCTTAAGCTAAGCCCTTATTTAAACATTTATTCTTATTGTATATGGCCCACATGTAACATAATAACTTTAAGCTGAAACTAAAAGCAGGTGTACATACTGGACTGTTGTTCTTGATAGCATGACTAAGTGTGCCTGAAATAAAATAAAATAAAATAAAAAACCTCTTAAAGTAATTTAAACCTGACTGATAAGAATCATCTGATAGCTTCTGATATGATGGGAAGAATGCTGGATTTCACAACAAGCCTAAGTGCTACACAATATTTAAATCAATATGAAGTATCCAGGTGAACGACATTAATTAACTCATATTTCCTTTGCCGTTTTTTCTTTCAACATGGTATTTTTATTGATTGTATAAGAGTTTCACATAATGCACCGCAGTCACATTCACTTTCAAGTCTACCCAGGTCCACTTCCCTGCTCTTCTGATCTCCCCAAAAAGAAGAAAACAAACAAAAAATACCGAGTTTAATTTATGTTGCCCATATACTAACTGAACATATACTTACTAGATCATGATCAAACTTCCAGTGACCAGCCCCTTAAAGACAATGGAGTTCATCCCCACCATGGGCATCCATCTGGCTTCTGGTAGTATCCCAGACTGAACATCGACATGGCCTCCAGTGGCAGCTCAGACCATGGATGTCCACATAGACCTCACGGCTACTGACGAAACAGTAGCATACCTCAAGGTGGTAGCATGGGTCACAAACACCAACATGGCCTGCAGGAGCCAGCATCAACCCTGGATGTCTTCCTAAGAGTCTCAATTCCAAACAAAAGAACCATTTTCCATTTGTTACTCAAAAGGTGCGCGATCATACATTTGAGCAGCATGTTCGGGGGCTGAGCCTACAAGAGGTCCAGCCTGTGGCAGTCCACCATGCCAGCCTTATTTAGCAACAGCAATTTCACACAGATTCACATGCAAACACTAAATTGAAGTAGTTTTTGAAGGCAGGGTCAGGGGTGTTGCTGGAGAGTCCCTGCCTCTAGCCTACCACTGGAGCCATACTTGTCTAGATCATCTTGGTTCCCTCCCTCCATTTAAACGTTTAGGTAAAGCATTTCTCCCACTTTGGCTTGTAGGATCCTTAAGACAGGTTTCATTTTGTAGTCTACATCAGTCTCTGCCATAGCTGTGAGTTGACCTCCAAATCAAACAACTCTGGGTCAGATTTGAAAATGCTGCTCAAACGCAAATGTAACAGAAGGAAAGTGTTCCATAAATATGAAATTCTCGAGCGGAAACAAACATTGAAGTTTAATTTTGAAAGTCATTGTCATCTCTTTCTAGTCAGAGTTAATTAAAAGCAGTGTAAAGGTTAATAAGGCAATAGAATACATTTGCTTATTAATCATTTCAACTGGAATTCTTTCTGATCCATAAAACTAGAACTTAACATATGTTTAGGGAAATTCAAATTAGTACAAGTAAAAACATTATTAAAATTGTCAAAACTTTTTAATCCTCTTAGTATTCATTGATTCTAACCATTCACAATTTCTGATTCCCTATTGGTGATACACACACAACACACACACACACACGCACACATGCACACACACACACACACACACACACACACACACACACATTCTTAAAAAATAAATACTTTTTCCCTCTGTGGATTTTTGATAGTTTATTAGAAGCTTGGGAAAGAGTCAGTTACAGTGTTGAAGTACAAGCATTATTGGGTAAAATAATTTAATTCAAAGAAATTTAGAAATTATGAAAAGGCATTAAATGTTATCTATCAACATAAATTTTCCTGCGTGATAGACAAAGTTGACTGTTTGAATGAGGTTCTGATTCTTTATTACAAGGTTAAAATCCTGGTACGCCCTACCCATATGTTGTATCTCAGTCTTCCCCATTTTTACTTTCATACTAAGGTTTTCACTTACTTCCTGTACTCTACCATGGCCTGCAGCACATTTGACGAGTAAGTAGTGCTGTATCTAGTAGTATGATGATTTTCTCTGGATACCTATAGAACCTCATTGTTTTTCAAAGTCCTTTCCTCCAAATGCTATCGAATGTCATCCTGAAGTGAATGATCTAAAGAAAACCTCAGTTCAGAGGAGGGAACTATTTCAGACATCATGAGGTGGATAGGTATGGTGAGGGCTGAGTTTCAGGCACTAGGAAAAGTCTGGTTAACAAGAGACATAACGATGACAAAATTCCAAGTATAAGAGACAGTTGTCTTGAGCTGCCTTCTCTACAACTCAGAAACCTGGACAATGCAATGCTCCTCAGAACAGTGACTGAGTGTGTTTGAGATGGCATGTCTCAGAGATAGACTGTGCAATGTTGGCATTAAGAAACATCTCTATCTACAGAAGGAAGTAAGCTACAGGATAAGGCAACAGTGCTTGAGATACTTTGGCCACATTGTAGGAATGAGCGATGACACGTACCCGAAGATAGCACTACTTGAAGGAGGGCATGGGATAAGGCAAAAAGGAAGACCCAAAAAGCACTGGATAGACAGCATAAAGGAAGACTGGAACCTTGGGTATGAAAATATCACAAGCATCTAGGACTGCCCAGGATAGGAACAACTGGAAAACTGCCATAAATGGTCTGCCCATGCATGCTTAAGCATTGCTGGGGCATAAATGATCAGCACAAATAAATAAATAATTCACGCAATTTAATGTTCATCAGATAAATAAATTGGGAGAGAACAAATAAGTTGAGTTTGGATTAGACGTCTACAAGAAAACATAAACAAATGCCACTCAGATGTTAGTTACTAGTTTATTTTTATCTTTAGATCGTCTGATAAGAAAATCAAACAATAGTCTTACTCAACTATATTTGAATATTCTAATTACGTAATCAAGCTCTGGCAAAATCTATTTCTCTGAACTCCAGAAATGATATTAAATCCAAAAATATGTTGTTTATTTTATGTTGTTTTATATCACATAAACTTCAGTTCTGCATTTGTTATGCATACACAGATTTTTTTGAAATTCATGACATTCACACACTTCAAAAATTTTCTAGTGATACTGAAACAAATTATTAAAGCTGATAAAATTCTATTCATTAAGCTTTTGATTTTATGTAATCTACCTTCAACAGATACACTCCAACATGCTCTCCAAACTTGCTTTGAAGTGTCATATTGGGTAAAGATTATACGAAACTCATTAGTGTTGTACAGGCACTGAATCACAAAATGTCAATCTGTAGCCTTTCTATAATTAGGATTTTAAGCCAGTTTCCTCAAAGAGAGCAATAAATATAATTAATTATTCATTTATTTTCCTTTACAACTTGGTAAAGTTTTACTATATTTTGAAGACATCGGGTCTGAAGATTTTATGTCCTTTTTATTAACACACAAAAGTAGAACAGTAAATTTGTTTACCAGTACTAAGAAGAAACCAAATGTTAAATTTAAATCTGCTAAAATTTAAACAGCAATCATTAACCTAGCAAGGATGAATCACACTCTTGATTTAAAATGACAATGTAAGCAGTTGAAACGGCAACAAAGGGAAGAGTCTAGTCTTGTTTTCACTATCTAACAAGTAAGAAAACCATATTTTAAAGCTGAGCCTTATTGCAGTTATTAACAGTCACAGTGCATGTCAAATCCTCTAAATTTGAGAAGCTTCTCTAAGGAATAAAGGTTCATTTGTTTTCATAAAATGAGTATGAACAAATGTATTTCTGGATCTGCTGGAAATCTGAAGGGTAAGCATGCAAAATATGTTAAGCAGCTTCAATTACAACTTGTTTTACGAAGCTCATAGTACTTAAGGGAAAGAACAACCTGGATCCACAGCTAACATGAGATCTGCAATACAAAACAAGTTAACAAGGCAAGAGCTGATGTGAGCCCTAGGGCCATGCTACTTGCTGGGATAAAAGCTTATGACACAGTAACCCAGGAGAAAACTCTGAACCACACAGAGACTAAACAGAAAAGAAAATGGAGGCTTACGGCACTCTTGACAGTACATGGGAAAAATCACCAGTTTGGCATATTTCTTCATTCAGGGCAGTAATCTTTAAAAGCCACTATTTAAAAGACAACTGCTCTTCCACTTAAACATCAAAGAGCTGAATTTGCTTAAAACTTGTTTACTAGCACTGTGGTTGACTGTCCCTAAAGATACAACTCACAGGAATTTGTTTTTAATTATAAGGACTCCCCAAGTTATAGTATTTAATAGTTGAGAAATAAATCCCAGGAAATAGGTAGGAGTCAATTATAATTTTGTGGGTATGTTTGTATACAGGGATGTACATATGCATGTTTGTGTGTGTACGCCACTACATGTGTGTAGCAAAGGTCAACCTCTATTGGTAATCTCAGAGAGTCCAGCTACATCTCTTAGGGTCACTGATTCGAAAGTAATCAGCCAGACACCAACCTGTGTCGGGCTCCCCTCTGCTGGGATCGCAAGTGTTTACTACCATGCCTATCACTGATACTGAGTTCTGAAGATTGAATCAAGGCTCCTGAGTTAAGATGGCAACCACACTGCCACTCAGCCCCAGCTCCACCCCCTTTAGTCAAAGATACTTTATATTTCAGTGAGAAAGGGCTTTTTATATTTGTTGTCAAAATGTGTTATACCTTTTAAACATATCCTTTGAATTTCAAACTGCACTAATCCAGTAATAAAATACTTTGCATTTCATGTATTATTGGTTATATGATGATTTTATTTTCATATCCAAGAATTTAATACTATGCTAGTTACTGATGCACATTCATACACACACACACACACACACATACACACACATACACACACATGCATATATCTGTGCCAATACACAGTTAAGCATATATACGATATCCTCGCAATGCCAAAATAAATGCTATTGGGTACATTAAATTGGACTCAAACACAATGTTCATGTGGGGCTGCTACTATGGAGAATAAACCTAGAAGAAGGGTGAATATGATCAAAATATATTGCATAAAACTTGAATAATTAATAAAATATTTTATTAAAATTATTTTTTACAATTTTCTTAGAGTTGCTCAATGTAATTATTTATCAACTAAAACAGTAAAACATAAATTAATTATACAATTTAAGAATTTTTTATCTTCATGTATTTTTTAATTATAAATCTCTTTTTCCATCATTGTGACCAAATTCATTGTTTCAGAAACATTCTGAATAATAATGGTAGAAAAGCATACATTAAAATACTTTATTGAAATGAAATATTGGATATTTTATATTAATTTACTTTGTAAGAGTGCATGGTTGTGTACACCATGCCACAGCATGGGTATGGAGGTCAGATGATAATATTTGGGAGTCGGTTCTCTCCTTCCATAACGTGTGATTGAAGAATTGATGTATAGTGAAAATTTCTCCTTGTGTAGTTTACTGAGCTTTAGACATACAAGAATAATTTCACATAAATTCTTGACCAGATAAGAAAATAAATGTTACTGTATAATTTTTTCAATTAAATATATTTTTAAAAATCAAAAATGCATTCATTAAAAAGCTGAACATAGCCGGGC
>NC_022030.1:28674819-28679052 GCF_000317375.1 Microtus ochrogaster
ATAAAATGGACTGAAGAAGAAGGAACAGGGAGGATGAAAGACATTGAGAAAGATAAATGAAATAAGACAGGAAGGAAGACAAACGTGGAAAGCTTAAACTCCAGTAAGCATTAGCTCTTTCAACTTCTTGCATATGTTTATTCCTTAATTACAAGCAAAATGCCATCTTAAATTCATCAGCCGTTCTGGGTCCAAATATGTTAGGAGCCATGTAGCCCAGTTTCAGATCAGAATAATAATGCTTGACCAATGGGTCTCCACAAGGCAAGACAACTTGAGATAATCTCTGTCTTGGCAAGAATCAGTAGACCCTCAGACAACATAGTATATTTCTGGGACTGCAAGGCCAGCACGCTGTCCTGTCTCTCATACTGCTGGTGATTCTGCTGGAAGTTTTAGTTTCAAAACCCTTTGTAGAGAGACTTGGGCATGCAGGATCTTTTTAAAGGACATGGGGACACTTAGAAAAATATAAGCTAACTGTTATGTGAGGTGGGGTGTCCTTCTGTATATAGGTTGTTCTTATTGGTTAGTGAATAAAGCTGCTTTGGTCTATAACAGGGCAGACTATAGTCAGGCTCGGAGAAATACAGAAAGAGTAGACTGAGTCACGGTCATGCAATATAACGGAGGAAGGAGAAGGTCGCTGCTGCAGAAATCTTACTGGTAGGCTACTGTCTTATGGTGATCCATAGATTAATAGAAATAGGTTAATTGTAAGATGCAAGAGCTAGCCAGTAAAGGTCTGAGCTAACAGGCCAAACATTGATATAATTAATTCAGTTTCTGTGTGATTATTTAGGCCTGGGCAGCCGGGAAACAAACGAGCTTCCTCTTTTTACAGGTATGCATGCAGTTTATGGAAAATCACCCCTATATTTGCAAACTATGCTTTGTTAAGTTTTGAACAATATTGTTCTTGAGAATGTCTACCTATGTCTATCACATTTTAGTTTTTTAACGACAGGATGTGCCTGACTTGACATGTAGCCAAGCTAGCAAAACACTGAGTGTTGTTTTTGGTTCTAAGGTTGTTTTGATATAAAAGTTGGGAAAAAAATCTTATTTGACATATTTGTTTTTGCTGGAGGTTAACGCTGGAGTATTAGAAAAACATGCTTGTTTTTGAAGTATAAATAAAAACACCCTGAGCTATTCGGGAATAGCCACTTGTGTGAAGTTTGCATGGTAGTTGTACAATTTTTCTTCTACCAATGGCCCTTCCCAGTTTTAGGATTAGAACCCAGGTTGTGATGGGTCCATGGCAAAAGTGTTTTCCTAGTGAATATGCATCGTGTTCTCCCTCAATATATAAGTTATAATTACTAGCCAAAAAAGCTAGAGGAACCTTCAAGCCTTTAAGCAAAGTAGGTAGAGAATCAAAAGTTTTCAGTTGCTGAATTCGCAATTTAAAAGTAAAACAGAAGAACCAAAACTATAAACCACAGAGTCATCAAGACACCATAAGCAAGAAAGAGGCAGCTGAATGACATCTAAAAAGACATTTACATCTGAATGAAGAGGCTTTAAAAACAAAATCTGTGGTTAAATATGTTTAAATAAAAAAATTAATAGAAGTAAGTACCTTTCAGTTTAGAACGATGCACTTTGTGGTAAGGACAACATTTCAGCTGAGAACCATCTAAAAAATTGTCGAGAATAGAGAAAAAAAGATCACAAGATAATGGACACAATACCGAGGGAGAAGTAAGGAAGAGGAAAACAGATCGAGATCAAGGTCTCCCTAGGTTGCAGCTCCTCGGAGAAGGTGTCAGTGCTGTTCAAGGAAGCAATATCTACGGAGAGCAGAATAGGTATCCGAAGAGAAAATTGGTGTTTATACAAAATGTTCTGTGAATAGATACATCACTAACACCATTGAGAAGAAATGGACTATGAAATTAACTGATACACAGATTTCAAAATATTAGTTCACGTATTTCTTCACAAAACCAGTGGAAGATGATTCAGAGCAGAAAGTACAAAAATAATGATATTGGACATTTGACAGGAGCTAGTGAAAATCCCTTCATGGAAGCCAGAAACACAATATACTAAAGTCTGGCTTTGAAGTGTCAATGACCCCATATTTTCCACATTCAGACAAATTGAGAAGAAGCCCCAGCCCTGTCCTCTGCTCCGGAAGGTAAGCTGACCCATGTACTCCTTTCATCACTACTCTCACAGCATTTTGTAGTCAGGACCTCACTCTTGAGCATTCTTTAAGGAAGCTTAAAAGTCTCTTCTCCACATCACCCCAGAAGGCCTCCATATTTAGATAATCTTTTCATTCTCCCATTTCCTTTGGTTGGCATCAGCAATCAAGGCAGATGACTTGTATTAAAAATTTCCACACTATGAACACAAAGAATAATACACCAAGTAAAACTGAAACTTCTTTTTAAACACTTCTTTTTTAAAGATGTAGTTTTATTACTTTTTAATTACTTATATACGTGGATATGCCTTGTGTGATTAAGTGAACACGAATGTAGGTACCCACAGATGCAGAATCCAGAGGTGTCAGGGGTTTCCCTTAGAGTTGGGTCAATAGGTAATTGTGAAACCACTAGTGTGGGTGCTGAGAACAAATAAAGCCAGTCTTCTGCAAGACCAGTAAGCATTACTGAACCACCTCTCAAGTCCTTAAAAGACATCTTAAAGAATGGATGAAGACAAATTATTTCATAGGAAAGCATTTCAGTGGTGATACATCAGATAAAGGAAACTATTCACAAGCATAAATACATTCCAAGCACAGAAACACAAAAACCAACATCCTAAAGTGATAAATGAGTAGAGATTCAGCTAGACATTTCATAGAAAAGATGATATGAAAAGCTACAAAATGAGAACAGCAACTGGATTTCATAAGGAACCATTGAAGGGCTGTTTAAAAGCTACACTATGCTGTACAGTTTTACACACAATTGTGTACTAAGAAAACAACTTTAAGGTGCTATGTGGATACAAATCTGTACTTTTGTCTTTAGAAGTACAAATTATCAAATCTTCCATCAAATTAAATTTTTATCATTTCTAAATTTTGAATATATGGTTAAGATCCATAAATTTGACTCTAGACTCTAGATTATACTGACTGATGTGCTTTTATGTATTTTGAGCCTGTCAGTTTAAAAATAATCTGCACGTGCTGGGTGGTGGTGGTGCACCCCTTTAATACTAGCACTTGAAAGGCAGAGGCAGGTGGATTTCAGTGACTTCAGCCAGTCTGGTCTACAAAATGAGTTGCAGGGCATTCAGTACTGTTACACAGAGAAACCCTGTCTTAAATAGATAGATAGATAGATAGATAGATAGATAGATAGATAGATAGATAGATAGATAGATAGATGATAGATAGATAAATAAAAACATTTCACGTAAACTCTGTCCCAGTTATTTCTAGTCTTTTCACATACTTCATCCCGTATGCTCACTGAATGCTAAATTCTGTGTTTCTTTGTCTGCTGTCATGTTCAATTTATTTATACTAGTGTTTTAAACAAATAGCTTTATTAAATGTGGTTTGCCCCATATCTGGCAGAAAATATTTGACCAATAAAGAGTTGTGTTTGTAACAAATTAATGTAAATGTGTTAGTTCCCTCTATTTGTCTGGAAGTTGTTTTTATATCATGTAAAATTATATAAAATTGATGGAAGGTTGCTATTGATAGAATGCACACAAAGCCATGTCATTCACTGAAGGATACCTTGCTCTCATAGGATCTGTCTTCAAAAAAAGTTTGAAGTAGGCTTGTATGTTCTTTTCTACAGTTTTCCTTTTGTTGCTTTGTCAATCTCTGAAAAGCAATATGAAATGTTATGTGTACCATAGAATAGTGGGTTGATACTTATAACTTCTTATTTTTGAAAGAGAAGATAACTATCCAAAAAGAATTATTAATAATACATTATTTGACCTGAATTTTGTGTTGTGTCATGTATAATAGTATGAACTGTAAAGAATTGAATGTCCTAACTGTATAATGAAGCAAATGTTGTTTTCTGAAACTTGTGAAGTCTGTTAAACAAATTCTGATTTTCTGTTTACCTCATTTGTGGTGGAGTAAAACTTACATAGGAAATATTCTCACTAAGTGTTCATGTTATTAACCTGTACTTCCAATGAAACATGAAATAGTTACCTGGAGTTAATGTAAGCCATTAACCCCATTAAAAACTTCAAAATGCATGCAAAATTCAATAAGTCCTTGTTTTTTACTGCTGA
>NC_022030.1:28687787-28707862 GCF_000317375.1 Microtus ochrogaster
TGGGTAGCCTTAGTGTAGGGTTAAAACAAATTCTATACAGACTTTGCTTGTAATTTCTTTCTCTCAGATTTATATCTAAACAATTTCTTGGAGATCACCTATTTGTCAGTTGTTAGAATAATATTAATGGGTTTTTAATATAGTTTGTTCCAGAATATAAAAATTTAGCTTTTAAAAGATAACACTAACAAACATTTCTAAGCTTTACAAAAAGCTGAATTTAAAACTATTTTCTAGAGAAATGTCCATCTATAGTTTAACAAGTGGGATGGCTAGTTTTTTGTCAGCTTGACACAACCCAAAGTCATTGGAGAGGAGAAAACTAAGACAGAGAAAACACCTCCAAAAGATCAGGTTGTAGGCACCCTGCAGGGCAGCTTCTTAATCAGTGATTGATAGTGGAGGGTCTGGCATATTGTGGATAGTTCCATCCCCCAGCTTGTGGTCCTCGGTTTATAAGAAACAGGCTGTGGAATGGTGAGCAAACCAGTAATCAGCAATTTTCCATGGCCTCTAAATCTATTTCTGCCTCAAGATTGAGTACCTTTCCAGACTTTACAAAAGCAATTCGAAAGTATAAGACGTATGAACATTTTCTTCCCCAAGTTGCTTTAGTCATGGTGTTTCAGCACAGCAATGTAAGCCTAACTTGGTCAATGTGTTACAGGTATTCCAAGAACCAGTATATAAAACAAACTAGAAAATCAGTATATTTCAGAAGTGATTTCTAGTGATCCAATTTAGTAGTTTAGTAAAGCCAGGTTCGGTGTTAACATCCTATGTAATTCCTTAGATATCTGTGCAGTTGTTTGCCAAGTTTGGTTCCTTTTCTTGTACTTAAATTCCTTTATCGGTAATTTGTTCTAAACAGTGACTTAATCTGTGAAGTGCTCTCAAACCAACAATACATTGAAATGACAAAAAAATTAGAGAGAGAGAGAAGAAAGAAAAACAGCAACTCAGAGATTTCAAGAAAAAGCATAATTCTTCTTATTTTAAAATTAAAATTTTCATGAACTTGACTGATAAATTTTATTTATTTAAGTTCAAGAAAGTGGAGGTCCAAAAATGTAATCCTATTTCACCTTATCGTATGGTCAGAGAGTTTTAGCTTGCTCAACATTGTTGACAGCTATGGCTACACATCAAGACCCAGGATATAGTTACTTGACATTTTGGACATTAAGAGGGCCCTTATAGGGGAACCATTCTACCCTGACTGAAGGTCAGACAATTCAAACATACCTCTCCTCCTTCTCTTGGATTAGGAGGTTTGACCTAGTGATGACAGCCTTCAGGATACTTGGTCTTGTGTTGGTTTACTTGCTTAAACAAAAGAATGCTTTTTTCACGAATTAATGGTTTGATGTCTCAAAATATTGAAGCAAGTAACTGTTATGGTTGTCCCTTTTATTATGTTAAAACAGTCTTTTGCCTTATTCTCCCTTTTGTATTGGGGTATAAAGTGCATGGAAAATTAAACACGGGTGATGTCAATACTCAAAATTCAGTATGCAGGAGACTACATTTCTGTGATTCTTTCATATCTCTATTCCTCCCACTTAGCATTTTTAATTCTCACACCCCTACCCTGTAACTTACAAAACTGCCGTGGCTAAAACCTTGGCAAAAAGGTGAATCCCAACAATTGGGAGCTCAATATAGGGCAGTTTGCAACAAAAAAAGAATTTATAACAATCATATTCTATTAAATCCTGCTGGTGTAAATATATACCTTCCTCTCAATACATGTACATATGGGTATGTCTTAAATAATTCATATTTATATCACTTTTTTCTCTTAACAGTTCAGCAGCATTCCCTGGCTTAAAAAATAGCTTTGTTGATAAAGTTCTTGCCCTGCATCATGAGGAACTGAGTCCAATTCCCAGAACCAAGTGAGAAACTGATTGTAATGACATATGCCTGTAATCTCAGCACTGATTATAAAGGGACAGCCAGACCCTTGGTGCTTGGAGGGCAGCTATACTAGCCTTCTTGGTGAGCTCTACTGAGAGGTCCTGTCTGGAAAGCTAAGGTAGATGACAATAAGAATTTTGCTCCAGCATCTGAAGTTGCCTGAACAAGTTAAAGTCTGCCTAAATTATGGGAAAGGCAGTTGTAGATGACCTCCGGGTTTAATTGAGAAGCTGTTTAGCAGGTGATAACTTTGGCAGAGAGAGTTCATCTTTTTCAGGATGCAGCCACTGGTAAAAGTTACATGAACCAATGGTTGACCATGCACTCATATACAAATTGGGATTTATGTAACTATCAAAAAATGGAAATGGAGTTAAGAAGGCAGGTTATAGGGTAAACGAGAACAGATAACATGTCTCATTGTATTCCATATATAATTTAAAGAAGAAAGAAAATAGTAATAAATTAGCATTTTATTAATAAGTACATTTGTTTGTATTTTAACCCCAAGAATGCAGTAGATGTCTTTGGTCCACTGTTTTAGCAATTTGGCCTAAAGTTGAAAAGTACAATATGGTTTTTGTACTACATTTGTCTTTCTGTAGATTTTTTTCTTGTTCTTAACTCACTTGCTGGAGGTCTTCAAACTATAGCATCCAGAACTCTTATAAATATTGTACCAATAATGTGCTCTGCTTAGTGGCAATCCTGCGTAGAAGTCTCACTCCTCAGGAAGTTACTGATTATAGTATGTGCATTAATGAAGGACAATGGTTGTGACAAAAGACCTCTAAACCTAGGGACTGTGCTTCAAATATGTTTTTTTTTTTTTTTTACTGTTTGGCTTTCATAGCAGGGAAGTAACTTTCCTAGCTGAAATATTTTTTTTATGCAAGTGTATGCCTTTCTCCTACTTATAAAATTGATCTTCTCATATGTTTCCATTAAGGTAATTCAGTGATCTTACATTTTTATATAACCAACTTCACTACCTCCTCAAAACATTATGAATAAGCAGATGTAAAACTGGGAAATCTATGGAAATTTTATTCTGAACTTAAAAATACTTAAGTCCCAAGCATAGTAATTCCCCTGTACTTTCCTTACATGCAAACATGTTTTCCCCATTGTCTCTGATTTCTTTGCAGTCCACAGCCCTGGGTGTTCTGACATGGCCCATGAAATATAATGATTAGATGACTAATGACCATGTTATTTAGTAAATTATTAGAAAGACTAGTAGACTATGGGAATACTAATTGGTAAATAATGTAAATAGACACTAAATGTTTTCTTAAAAATCTAGAGTGCCATTGAAGAATACCATATACACTCAAGTTGTGGGAATCTAGAGGAGATAACACAAACTTATAATGCTGTGTCTAAAAGTTGGTGCTAAGAACAAAATCAGTATTAAGTTTCATCTTGTCCCCGTGTAGCATTTTTCTTTTTTATCTCAAGATCGTCAATGTACATAAAATAAGCAAAAACAAAAAACAAAAAGCTAGGACTCTGTACTTATAATTGAGTGTTATTGTCTTCACTCTTCTCAAGCAATCTTCATGAGGACCAACATAGCTCAGTGCACTCACGTGGTGTGTTTTTATACTCACTCATGTAATAACTGCAGAATTCCTCTTTTCATGTCTTAGATTGATCCACAGATGTTTAAAGATTGTATTAAATTTGCATTAATATTCTTTTTTATTCTAGTTGTCTTTTGTTGCTGCTTTTATGGGTAATCGCTTCATTGTCATTGTCTACTACTCAAAATACTGTCAGCTTAAGGAAGAGAGAATATGTGATGACCAATTTTGTAAAATATTCCATGTGTTCTTGAACGTTTGTCACCATTAAGATCACTTATTTTGTAGATGAAAGTTTAAATGATTTCATTAAAATATAATATATACTTACTAGAATAAATTATGACTATTTAATAAGATTTTGATATGTAGGCTTGATCTTAATTCATTAAATGTTTTTGCAGGTCTTAATTCATTAAATGTTTTTGCATATGTTGAGTTCACAAATTTTAGAATTGTTATTATATATTATATTATATTATATTATATTATATACTGTCCAATCACCATAGTGTGATCAAATATCTCTCCTTTAAGCAACACTCTGACATTAGTGTAAGTACACCAAGTCCTGTTTTCTTAATGTTTGTATCTTGGTGATATTGTTTAAAACTTTTAACAATGATCAGAATCATAATGTAATTTTTACTTATTTGTTATGCTTTCCATGATGAAAATTTAAAAATTACCTTATTGCCGGGCAAAAACTGGGAACTTGGGGGTGAGGTGGCATGGGGCTAAGGGGAATGGGGTGAGAAACGTGAGAAGGGGAGGATGGGAGGAGCTTGGGAGAATGGAGTGGTTGGGATAAGGAAGGGTGGATACGGGAGCAGAGAAATATATTTCCTAACTAAGGGAGCCATCTTAGGGTTGGCAAGAGACTTGACTCTAGAGGGGCTCGCAGGTGTCCAGGGAGATGTCCCCAGCTAGTACCTTGGGCAACTGAGGAAAGGAAACCTATAATGACCCTATCCTATAGCCATACTGATGAATATCTTGCATATCTCCTTAGAACCTTCAACTGGCGATGGATGGAGATAGAGACAGAGACCCACATTGGAGCGCAGGACTGAGCTCCTAAGGTCCAAATGAAGGGCAGAAGGAGGGAGAACATGAGCAAGGAAGTCAGGACCACGAGGGGTGCACCCACCCACTGTTACAGTGGAACTGATCTATTGGGAGCTCACCAAGGCCAGCTGGACTGGGACTGAATAAGCATGGGATGAAACCGGACTCTCTCAACATGGCAGACAATGAAGGCTGATGAGAAGCCAAGGACAATGGCACTAGGTTTCGATCCTAAAGCATGAACTGGCTTTGTGGGAGCCTTGCTTGTTTGGATGCTCACCTTCCTGGACCTGGATAGAAGTGGGAGGACCTTGGACTTCCCTCAGGGCAGGGAATCTGGACTGTTCTTCATTCTCGAGAGGATAGGGGGAATGGAGTAGGGGTAGGGGGAAAGGAAGGGGGAGAGAGGGAAGGGTGTGAGGGGAGGGGGCGATGTGTGGGAGGAGGGGTAGGGAAATGGGAAAAGGGGAGGAGGCGGAAATTTTCTCAACAACTAAAAAAAAAATAAACAAACAAACAAAAAGATTGAAAGAAAAAATTACCTTATTCTGTGTAATAGAGAAGAATCACACAAAGTAAAAACACACTGTGGTTTTGAATGGTCAGACTATTATGAGCATGACAGTCCTATATTAATACATTAAAAGTATAATGTATAATGTCAAAATGACTCCATTAAAAAATTAAGGAATCTTTTTCTTCAGTAATTATCAGATTGCAGGCTTTACTTACCCAGACAACGTCTCCAGAAACTTCAATAGAATCCTGAAAGACAACAAAACTGGAGAATTAGTACTAACTTATTAGATGAAAGAAATTTAATGATCAGGGGAACATGGCAAATGTCTAATTTATTTCATCAAATAGAATTAGGTCAATATTATAGAAGTAAGTGTGTTATAATTTGACTAGTGTCAAATTTGAAAACTATCCGGAGATAGCTCAGCAGGTAAGGAGCTTTCTGTCAATGTTGGGAACCTGAGTTTAATGCCTGGACCCCACATGGTGGAAAGAGAGAATTGACTTGCTCAGTCTGTCATCTGTCTTCCGTATATATGATAACACACACACACACACACACACACACACAAGCACACACAGAGAAAGTAAATTTAGTGATTTTGAAACATAAAAGTCACTGAGAGAACTTTTGAAAAATTTTATATAATTTGCCTTCAATGACTACATAAAATATTTAGGGGCACTGGTAAGCTTCTTTAAATTTTGTCTTCAGTCAGTTTTGCAAACATTTGATGAATTATTTTGTTTTTAACCCTCCCTGACATTCTCTTTCGAAAATAATTATGTATAAATTGAAAATACAAAAATGTGATACATATGTTCTAAGATGAACTAAAAACAGTATTGCAATGTTTCCTTATCAGTGAAACAACTTAATTCACAAATTGGTTGATAGGTAAGGCCAAAAATATATTTAAATGAATTCAACATAGTAACAATTGGTAAACTTTTAGAACATTTTATAATATAGAAATACTAATACAATTTCTCAACTTAGAAATGTGTACTTATCAGAAACCTTCAGTTTTCAAGAACACATGCACTGCGGTTGAATGTAATCTGTGACAGAAGAAAATAAAGCTTTCCCATTGGGATAGGAGTGATCTTTACAGCTGGTCTCCAAAATCTACAGAGAAACCCTGTCTTGACAAAAAAAAAAAAAGTGATCTTGACAGATTTATTTAGAAGAGTCAATAAGCTTTGACCATTGACTCTATTTGACAGGAAACATTTATTTTAATATTACTCAATTATTATATGCATTTGTTCTTTCATTCATACTATTTAAATATTTTTTCATTGTCAGAGTTTTTACTCTGAACTTACATTTATTTAATACATTGCATTCCATATGGTACAGTAAAAGACAAGTCAGCTATAAAACTTGCCTTTTTAAATAATTCCTTTTTTACATTTATATTTAGTAAGACCATACCTATAATCAACAGCTATTATTTTCACACAGAGATATATCAGATTAACTGCCCGCGAGACTTTCATAATTCTCTCTATATATTTATGTGTACATCTGTGTGTATGGATTAAAGAAGTAGAAAGAATAAATAAGTTAACTGAATACACATAAAGATATTATTTACAAAGTTCATATAAAACCATAAATTAGATATTATTCCAAATGCTATCCCGGAGAATTAATCACATATGTATATAACTAATAAAATATATTAAATTATAGAAACCTGTTGTAAAACACTAAGTGTGTGAAGTTTACTCTTGGAATGAATTGTATTTGATATATAGCCTCTATAGTTGAACTGAATAATAGAATACTCTCTTATTGTTACATTAAAGATAATAAGTATATTTAATTTAATGGTGCTTCTGGGGTGCACAAAGTGCAAAATCCCTGGGATTATATGCTTATAATTATTACTTTATCAATCTGTCCCTCTGAGTGAATATTTTAACTTAAATTTGGCCAAATTAAATGTCAGAAATAATATATTTCACATGTGACTACCTACTAAAATTGTAATGCTGATTGATTGCTATGATCTCCTATTTAAAGCATGAACAAGAACTATTAAAGTCTCATTCCAGAAGGCAAATTTTTATTATTAACAGATGCAGTTGAGCTGGGGAGTCTCATACCACCATGAAACATGAGTCTGACTTCAAGAGACATTTATCCATTGTGTGTTTATGGGGACTGAGAGGTGGGTCAGTCTGGATCCAGGCAGATTTTTTGCCTCCTGTTGTCATCAGCTCTTTAAGTGATTCTGCTGCCCTGTTCCCCTGTGGTCCACTTATTGTTGTATTTCTTCCTGTGTAAACACTCTTCCGTCTGAGCAGATGAGCACTCTCTCCTCCTGCCTCCTTTGCTCTAATAAAATCCCCATTTTTCACAAGCAGAAGGACATTCATTTTTCCCACCTCATTTTTCAAGTACCAAATGGTGGCATTTCAAATTTTAAGTAAACAAAAAATCCAATTTTTCATAGTGACAGCAACTGCACTGATGTATTAACCTGAGACACTAGATGACTTATTCCTGATGGTATTAGAAGAAGCCTCTTGTACTTTTAAAACATGCCTACATGGTTGGTTTGGGCACAAAGATAGCTAGCATTCCTGCTTACTTAAATCTTTAATAGGCTATATATTATTATCTAGTTTCTATATCTTACTAAAAAAACCAGATACTGTCTTCTAAGATCTCTTCATTAGATGTTCAAAGTGCAGATAATGCCTTATATTTATTACTCTAACAAATCTCTTGTAGACAGCCTACTTGACTATTGAAATCAGAAAGAGTCAAAATAATGACAAATGGGAAACTTACATTTTTTTATGACTAGAGTGACCTGCTGTGCCAGCTTGTCTAAAACGCCTCCAAGATGGACAGAGCCTGTGTTTTGTTTGTTTCCTTTTTTTCTTCTGGTCTAGAAATCTTGAGAGACAGAAATAAGTGTCAGCGTAATTGCCTTTTTAC
The DNA here is from genome assembly GCF_000317375.1 of Microtus ochrogaster. NCBI lineage: Eukaryota > Metazoa > Chordata > Mammalia > Rodentia > Cricetidae > Microtus > Microtus ochrogaster. Next base: position 28,695,837 of record NC_022030.1, read on the forward strand.
TTCTGTTCCCCTTTAAACACCATAGGTACGTTGTCTGTGAAGAAAGGCTCAAAGCCATCAACACAATGCTGCACCCGTAGTCCACATGGCTTGTATGCCTCGGCAGGAATAAATGAAAAGGCCCATGGGAGGCCTGTGCTCACTTAGAAATGAGGTCTCTGTCTCTCAAGAATGATTTGCTGGAAACACATAGCTTAAGAGGACCAAAAGGTGAAAACAATTGTCTGATTCCGTATCTGCAGTAGGGTATAAAAATACAGTTCAGTAAATTGATGTTGCATTAAGAAATAAAAACAAAGAGAGACTGGGAATGGAGCACTTCTTCCTGGAGTACTTTAATTCAACAGTCAGCCTAAATTTGAATTCTCCAATTCTGTCCCTGTGTCTTCCACCTGTCTCAGCTTTGTAGCTTGTGACCTGTCTGTTTGATCTGTGTCTATTACGTTGCCAGTCTCTATTGCCCTACTATATCTAACAAAAGGCTTCACTCTGTATGTATTGAACAACACAGAAAACATAGTATGGGAAAAGAATGAGGAATTATTCTCTACAGAAAACTTTAGCAGAATTTTACAATGGAAAAACTTCATTTAATGACTCAGAATACATTTCAAACAACATAAAAGTTTTCAGCCTACACCCACATGTGACTTGCAGCATTAATGGTATTTGTTTTGTTCAAGGTACTTCCAACTGGTTTGCTGCCTTTAAAAAATAATTACCACAGCATACACAAACAGACATTTTTTTTTCTGCATTGTGGCATAAAACAGCACATCATTTAAGATTAAACTATGAGTTTAAGTAATACAGCTGATTAGGCAGGAAATCCAAGGTATATTAAGGTTGGTTGCATTATTTCCTTAAAAGAAGGCTATATATGTTTTTCTTTGGGTTCACCTTATAGTTCATGATCCTAGAGATGCTAAGTGATAAGGTAAACCCGAAGAAAAACATATATAGACCCACCTGAAAATTGAAAACAGACAAGATTGCCTCACAAAATTGAGAGCATAGTGGTGGGGGGAGAAGGAAGGGTAGAAGGAGAAGAGGAAGGGAGAAGGAGAGGGCTCAGGAGAACTTGAGGAAATGAGATAGTATAGATGGAAGAAGGACAGAGATGAGAGCAAGGGAAGAGAGATCTTGATTGACGAAACCATTATAGGGTTAGCAGAAACCAGGCTCTAGAGAAATTCCAAGGAATCCACAAGGATGACCCCACGTAAGACCCTAAGCAATAGAGGAGAGTGGCCCCATCTTGACTTGCCCTGTAGTCAGACTGATGATTATCTTAAGAACCTTTGTCCAGCAACTGATGGAAACAGAGGCAGAGACCCACATCGGAGCACTGGACTGAGTTCCCAAAGTTCAGCTGAAGAGTGGAAGAAATGAGAATATGAGCAAAGAGGTCAAGATAAATTCACCCACTGAAACAGTTTAACTGAGCTAATAGGAGCTCACCAACAGTAGCTGGACTGGGAAAAAACAAGCATAGGACCAAACTAGTCCCTCTAGTGTGATTGACAGTTGCGTGGCTGAGGCAAACCAGGATTTATCCCTACTGCTTGTACTGGCTTTTTGGGAACCTCTTCTCTTTGAAAGGATACCTTACTCAGCCTGGATATAGTAGGGATGGCCTTTGATTTTCCTCAAAGTACTGTACCTTCTCCTCTCTGCGGACTAAATAGGGGTGGGTAGGTAGGGTGTGTGGAAGGAATGGGATGAGGGAGGGAGTGGGAACTTGGATTGGTATTTAAAAAAAACCGATAAATTAAAAAAAAAGAAGGCTAAACAGTTCAAAGAAACTGAGTGTATAGTAGAATAACAGAACAGACAGTATTAAGTGACCTCAAGACAATGATTGGATTAGTTTCAAAGACTGGCAAACATTCATTCCCTGAAGGAAGAGCTACTTTTATCAAAACGTATAGCACATTTAATTGATTAAGAGATTAAGATACAGACTGAGAAATTCAAACAGGGAACAAAGGGCAGAAGACTCAAGAATCCACATATTACTTTTTATATTGATATGAAATTGATAATGAAAAAAGAGTATATTTAATATGTGAAAATTATAATGTTGTGATGTATTTAAACATGGAGAGCTCTTCACTCCAAGGATGACAGTGAAGATATTCAATACCCCTAAAAGTTTCTTCAAGCCCCTGTTCAATTGTCCCCAGAGGTGGCCCCCTCCTTCTTCACAGTCTCAAGTTGATCAAATTCTGCTATTAGACAATTATACTCAAAATGAAATATAAATTTATTACATCAAAATAAAACATAAATACATGATTATATATGTACGCACATATAACACAAGGGAATTCCTAGCTTACTTGGTCCATATTTCTTTTTTTTTAATTTATTTATTTATTGAGGATTTCTGCCTCCTCCCCGCCACCGCCTCCCATTTCTCTCCCCCTCCCCCGATTAAGTCCCTCTCCCTCATCAGCTTGGTCCATATTTCTTCATACTGTTATCTGTATAGTGCTAGGTTCTTAACATATGTATATATAACAATTTAGTTGCTCATTTTTCCATTAAAATTATCAAATAAATAGGTAGTATTAAAATTTGCCTGAAACATAAATAGCTAATACTAACATTTTTTGTATGTCACTCAAATTTGATAAATATTTTTAAATGTTATTTGAATATTAGGAAAGAAATGATTGGAACATGTTATACTCCTAGAAGTTGCCTTGCTGTCCATTATAACAAATTTGTCTGCTCCAGAAGAATGTAAAAAAATATAGTATTTGAAGGGGTTTCTTATGATCTTCTAACATTGTATAAGATACTAATTTCAGGAGATCTAAATGTTTGCAATAGGGGTGGCAGAGATGTCTCAGTTGTTAAAAACCCTTACCAATCCAGCAGTGAAAACAAATTCACTTCCCAGACGCACATGTGACTGCTGAAAATTAACTAATACTCCATTTCTAGGACATCTCAAACTCTCTCCTGGCCCTGGCAGAAACCAGTACTTACTTGCATATACATACATACATACATACATACACACTTGCACATATATAATTAAGAATAAAAACTATTTAAAAATGTTATTTACAATGTACTTGTGTTTTTGCTTTCCAGTCATATACTATATAGCTATACAGGCTTGAACCTAATATAATAAAATGTAGCATTGTTTCATGGGTAGAACTTATAACTTTAGCTTCATATGTGACTCATTTTCATGACTGTCTGAAGACTAAGTGAGAATGATGTGTCTTCCCTGTGTGTTTGATAATTGTTTTCTGTGAAATCTGTGGAAAAGAACAACCAACACTCTACATGTTGCCCCAGCTTGGTTGAAAGCTCCACTTTGGCAACTTTCCATATATGCCAAATATGTTTTGGAATTTTTCCAGAATCTCCATTTGGACAGAGGATGTAATTTTAATACCCTGTTGAAAATGTAATAATTTAGAGTAGTTTTATGATAAAAATCCTCAAAATTCCTCTTTAATGGCTGTTAGTAAAGTAGTGTGGTGTTAACCACCACGTATTTGATATGTATGTTGGGAGGACATGGGTGCCAAGGTGCTTCTGTGAAGGCTTTGTGGAGCTGATTCTCTCCTTGTATGTCCATCCAAATCAAAAGGATCAAATTCTGACCTTTAGGCTTCTATGGCAAGGCTTTACTTTCTGGATCATCTCACTGAGCCAAAGTGTAATTTAAAAATAAGTTCTGAAAACACAGGCATTATTACTTTTCTAATTTCATTCCTATTTTAATTAAAACTTTCTCCTTCCTTTCTTTTTCTGTCATTCATTCTTTCCAGTATTGATTTTTCTAGGCCTTTTACTTTTACTTCTTATATTACAGAGAAATGTTAATATTTCTGTGGTTGTTGGAATAAGAATGATTCCCCCATAGTTGCATATATTTGAATGCTAGGTTCCCAGTTGGTGGTACCATTGAAAAGGTGTGACAGCATTAAGGGAGGTATACCACTGTAGATGGACAATTTGTAGTATATGTATATGCAAATAATAAAATAAATACATTTTGTATAAGCTTATCCAGGCAAAGAAACATATCAAATTCATTTTCTGATGTTAAATCACCAACAGTGTGCTGAAATGAATTTCACTAGACCACAAAAGTTTATTTTCATGCTACTAGATTTATGATCTAAACTTCATTTGTTTAGCAAATTTATGTTTTAAATTTGTAAAGGGAATTTTTTGTTGGTTTTGGTTTTGTCTTTCTAGACTTTTGTGTTTGTTTTCTTTTTAATTCCCGAACTTCCTGCTAGGGTTCTGAAAGAACTGACATTTCTTCCTTTTAATTTTTTATTATTATTTTATTTTATTACTTAAAAAAAATACCAATCCAAATTTCCACTTCTTCCCCTCCTCCCACTTCCCTCCCACTACCTCCACACACCTTCCCCCACTACAATTTAAAAGAGGACAAGACACACTGCCCTGTGGGAAGTCCAAAGCCATCCCCACTACATCCAGGTTGAGCAAGGTATACATCAAAAGAAATTAGGATCCCAAAAAAAACAGTACTATTTGCTTTTGTTTTCAGAATTTACCTGTAGGCTCATTGGAGCCATGGATGCTTTTGTGGTTCATTTGCAAATACAAGTTCAATTAATTTTTTATTAATATTTAATTTCTTCATATTACTTGTACTAGGATTAACATTACATTTATTTTCAATTTAAAATATTCCACAAATCATTAGAATGGTATAACTATTGTTTAGTTATAATAGTTTAGCATTATGATAATTTATCTTTACTGTTATTCTTCTAATTTATGCATATTACCTATTTTTTCTATGACTAAGATTTGGTATTCTACTCTAACAAATTTGTCTATTTCATATAAGTTATCAGATTTAAAAGCATAGCAGTATTATCTTATTATTCTTGTGATATTTATGTATAAAAAACAATTTCAATATACCCCTTCAATTCCTTGTTTTGCTATAAATTACTGATGAATTTGACTACAGTAAATATTGATTAATTATTTTTAGATAAGAACAGAATGCCCTATAACAAATCCACTGTACATCTGTGATTTTTATTTTTATTATTTCACATTTTTTATGTCATTTATCTATAAATTTTTTCCTGACCATATTCTTCCATCACTCCCACCTATAACTCTCCCCAAACCATCACATTTCTCTCTCTTTCCCTCTTTCTCTCTCTAAATGTCATGTCTTGTTTTTACAATTATTTTTATTTATTTTTTATTTTTATTTATATCTCACTGAGCAAAAGTAGTGCTGTTCATGTGTGCACTTAGGTGCCCTACATTCACTAAGCAGATGTAGGATCATCCACTGAGATGCAGGAAACATGCCAGTAGCCACCCTTCTAAGGAAAAGTGATTGTCTCTCACCTAGCGGTCATCAACCACCAATAGCTCCTCATTTAGAGTGGGACCTTGAAGTCTTACACATTTGATACCGTGAATTCTAAGTCTCTTGACCTTGTGCAACCTTGTGTAGGTAGCCAGAGCTGTTGAGAGTTCATATATACTACAGCAAGACACCTCCAGAGGACAGCCTTCCAAACATGTCACCAATCTTTTAGCCATTCTATTCATTCTGCTTCCTCCTCCATGACACTCCCTGAGCCTTTCATGGAGCAGCAGATGACCCAGTTGTCCCATAGAAGACTGAATTCTCACAGTGGCTTATTCTCAGCACTTCAGTCAACAGCATTACATGTCTGTATAAACTACTACACATTACAATATGAAACGTCTCTAACCAACATTGAGAAATTCAGAAATCTCCTGGAACTAGCTCTTGTGTACCAGGCTGGCATCAAACTCACAGAGATTCTCCCTCCTTATCTGATTTTTAAAGACCATTTTGTCTGCTAACTTATTCTGTAGGATTGCATTTCTTTCAAGTTTCCAGAATTTTATTGGCCAGAATGTGTGTGCATTTGTACATGCTCCAAGGTTACTTGACTGAATGTGTACTCAGTTCCCAAGTAGGTGATTTTGTAGAAGTAAATCAGTTCTTAGTTTAATTCTTTTATACCCTTGCTAATTTCTTTAATGTGTTTTATTAAATGATTTTCTATTATACAGATATCATTATATATTTCCTTTCTACTCCTATAGTTTAATCAGCTTTAGTTTCATATACATTCAGATTTTATTGTTATATTCAAAATATTTTGGCTGAAAAGTAATTTTCAATTTGTATGGTTATTTTTTAATGTTCTCTTGTTTACAACATACCAGTGTATTCATTCATGCTTTTCTCTTGCTGGCTACTTGTATTCTTTCATCCTTTTAGCTAGTGGCTTTACATTTAAGGTGATTTGAGTAGGCATCACTAGTCCATACTTGATTTTTACTTTTCCTTACAGTATAGTATACTCTGTCATTTTTCATGATGCATCCTTTCTGCAAAGAGTATGAGAGTTTCTCGTAAAAAAAAAAATGTGACTTCCATATAGTCTAGTAACTTTTTTGACATTCGTTATGAAAGTGCCACATTTCTGCAACAACTCAACACTTGACTCATTTTTCATTACTTTATTAATCATTGTTACAATAAATCTACCTAAACAATAAACTGTTCCTAAATATTCCTCTAAATGTTTGCCCCATTTTACGCCTTTTTATAATTTGGGTATCTGTAATAAATATAACTAATTGTTTTATAGATGAATAAGTAAAACCATTTGTTTGGTTATTTTACTTAGTAGATTTTGTGTATTTATATTCATGATTAACATATTCTGTTTTAACATCCAGGTGATCTTATACGATTTTGTGTATAGTAGACACATTTTAAGAGAGGATACTAAATTTTCTACTGTTTTTCAAGAATTATTCTCATTTATATTACTGATTCATGAGGCAAACTCATAGTATTATTTTACTTTAAGCCACTGGATATGCTTGTGTGTGTGTTTTGTGTGTGCACATGTGTGTGTTTCACTTTGAGAATATTTATTCATTTGAAGAGTTTTTAGTATCGTACCAGTGGACCATGGAGTACAATGTGTCAAATTTATGAAAATATTTAAATATCTATTTTTATTGTTTTCTTTTATTTTGAATAATAACACTTATATTCCAGGCACTGCTAATTATTTATTTTAATATGTAAATGAATGTAAAATTATACCAGGAGGTAAAAATAGTGAAGGGAAACTATAAACCTATAACCTAATTTAATAAGCTCATAACAAGTATTTTTATTTTAATTTATTTATTTTTGTTTTATCTTTGTTTTCCAACATAATATTTTTATTGATTTTTTGAAAATTTATGATGAATCTTGATCACTGTTCCTTCCCATTTCTTCCAAGTCCACCCTCCCACCATTGTGCCCCACCCCCATCCCTCCCCAAATGTATCAAGTACAATTTATATTGTGAATATATTCATTGGATTATTGTCAAACTCCCAGTGGTCAGCCCCTCAGAAATACCTGAGATTTTTCCCATCCCTCCACCAGGAGCCAATAATTGTGAAGAGTTATACCTAAGCTTCTTTATCCAAAATTTTAAGGATTCTCCTCAACGACTTCCTGTCTGAACTGTTTCTTTCCTCTTGGATTGGGAATGATAGTTGGAGAATCCTTTACTATCTCTCTTTCACAAATATGAGCCTGGAATCATTGATACTACTGCAACAGATGCTTCCTTGCCCACCACAGGGAGTAGCAGCAAGGATCTTGGACTTCCACATGGATTCCCACAGCTGTACAAACCATGGACATCCACAGGGTCCCTGGAACTGGGGATATATTGACAGAAAAATAAATTTTAGAAAACAATATTCTCAACAGCATGGATTCTATTCTCTCAATGGTCTTGGATTCACCTGCCTTTCCACCTGACGTCATGTTTCTGATGGGAACTTCCTTTATACATTCATGATATAGAAAATTGCCATAAATGCATACTGTCAGGAGTATCTAACACTAGTCTGAAGAACATTTGGTGAAAATGAGGAAGGATTACACCTTGGATGACCATAAATCCAAGATCAACAACAGAAAATGGATGTATACTTAAATCGTGGGTTGAGGACGGATTCCTTTCTTATTTTTCTTTCCTTTTCAAGTAATTTTCACCAATTCTTACCATTGATAAAATATAATACTGTGTAAAATTCAACCTAGATTGTAAAACCGTACCACCTTACTCATTATGATGCACACCCAGAAAATTATTGCTATAATTTTTACAAAACATGCCTTTTCAGATCTTACAAATGTTCCTGTACTCTGTACATGTAGTTTCATCACAAGCCTGCATTACTGTGATGTTGCTAGTCAGGACCTCTCAATGGCTTCCCTAACACCATTAATTTGTGACAATTTTTCACAAATGGTAAAATAAAAAGTAAGCAAGGTTACTTATTTGACCTGAAATTTTTTCTTGAGTTCCAACCAAATTGGTTATTTTTATAAATTCTTTGTGTATTTTCATTGTTGCTAAATATCTGATACAATAGATGTGCCATAGATTATTAGCTCTTCATCATTAAAGGGTATCTGGATCATTGTTGATATTATGATATTATAGAATATTTAGTCCCTCATAAATGGAACTATTGTAACAGTCATATGCTAGATGGGAGCAGAAATTTTGATCTTTCATCAAGAATGTCAAAGCACAATTGCTAGGTCATACAGGAAACACAAAGCTTTTTAAACAGAAGCTTCCATACCCTTTGCAGGATTTGGCTAGACCATTATCATTGACCAGAAATGTGAAATTGATTCTCTTACTCTGATCCTAACCAGAATTGGTTCTAATATAAATTTCCTTGAAAATGTGACATTTACTGTCTGTTTGTGAAATGTGCTTTATATTTTTACCCACCATTTATTTGCATTTTGCCTAGGGTATTTTCCACTTTCCTTTTTGCCCTGTCGTGATTTAAAGATTATTTCTGTAGTCAGAATATAAATTTTATATTAAATGTTTATTAAATGTCTGTTCTTTTTCCTATATATCTCTATTTACATATGTTTTATTTACATATGTTAACATATATAAACTATCTTTATTATATACATACAATATATAGTATTGTTTTTAAATATTGATGATCTAAAATCGATTGGCAGTGGTAAAGTTATAAGATAATATGAGCAATGTTCAACTAGACTTGGGTCTTAAAATGTCCCTCACATTCACTAAACATTTCTATTCTTTAATTCTTAATCTTATTCTCAATCCTTTGCCTATTTTTATAAAATATTAGAAAGTATTTGAATTCTATTTGTCGTTCAAACACTTCCATTTTACCCCTTTTGCATTTGGAAAATGGAAATATATATATTTATATGTCATATGTATTTATATGACACCACCATGTACCTTTATTTATTAAATTATCTTTTCTTTGAAACTGACACTTATTTATGCCATTCAAGGTCTTCTGTCATGTGTAATTGTAACAGGAGGAGCAGGCTGCCTGTCCTTCCAGCCGCCTAGCTATCTTACACCCAAAATAATCACACAGAAACTGTATTCATTAAACACTGCTTGGCCCATTAGCTCTAACTTCTTATTGACTAATTGTTACATCTTAATTTGGTCATTTTTATTAATTTGTGTATTGCCACATGAGTGTGGCTTACCAGCAAGATTCTAACCAGTGTCTGTCTCAGGCAGGAGATCCATGGTGTCTGCCACTCTGCCCTTCTACCCAGCATTCAGTTCTGTTTACTCCTCCTGCCTAAGTTCTGTCCTATCAACTAGGCCAAGGCTGTTTCTTTTTTATTAGCCAATGAAAGCAACACATAAACAGAAGGAACTCCCACACCATCTAATCTGTCATTAATTGTAGTCAAAATATGCTTTAATATAAACTATTTATTTTTAACTAATATACTTTAAAGTACAATAGTACTTTTACTATTTTACTTATCTCTACACAGAAGTTCCTAAATATAGTATGTAATTGTGATAACTTTATGCCTTCATTTCTAACTGTAGCTTCTGTACTAATTCTGTACTAATTCTGGCTCCATTACAATTGATTGATGGTTCTCCTTATAGGAATTCATATTTTTTCTTCATCTGCCTATTAATATGTTATAACTGTGAACATTCAAATATCTTTATAATCCTACAAAAATCATTGAGACTTTGTAAGAAAAATAGTTTTTAATGGGTGTCTCTTTGAATTTCTTTTGACTTACTTTTAAGATCTAATAGAATCAGCATATCACTTACTTTCCTTTCTGTGAGCAAATGCTTCATTTGGACATACACTGAAAAACGACTGTGCACTGCAATTTCTTTGGTACTGTTGAAATGCTAACACGAGATTGAGTAGAAAAAGTCACAACTGCCAATAGTGCAGCTATTCAGTCATTAGGCATATGCATTTGTCTCTTGCAGCTTCTATGGTAACAGTCTAATGACCATAATGATATTTTCTATAAAAAAATACCAAACAACAAAAAATAAAAACAACAAAACAAATAAACTAAAATACTCAGCTAGCATGCATTGAGATCTATTTGGATAATCAGCAGTAGGATAGTAGACAGGAAGAGGTCTGTAGCTAGACTCCAGCTGCTTCCATGTCTCTGAAGCATCAGTTAGTTTCTGTATCTGCCGAATCTTGTTATAGATCCATCTAGCAAATCTTCCGGAAAGATGAAGAACTTAGATTGTTTTTCTAGCTTTTAAGACAACATTTTGTTTTTACTTTCAATTGTTATTGAGCAGAAAGAAACTTCCATTCCTGAGAGAGAGACTGGGATAGTGAACATTTTGTGTCAATTTGGTTGGGTGAGTGATACTCAGACATGATCTGTTAAACATTAACTCTGTGTGTTTCTGTTAGCAGAGTACAGGATGCTGTCTACATTTTTCTGGCATCTCTAGGTATCTTTCAATCATCTTTCGAGTAGGATATAAAAAATGTTGAAGAATTGCCCCCCCATTTATTTCTTTGTCTTAAACTGGGGCACAGATTTTTGCTTGCAATGAAATTCATATGAATGATGCCTCTGAATCACAAGACTTCTTCAACTGTTCCGTATCTTCACTTTGATACCTTCTCCCAAATTGCTTCTATCTCTCCATCTGTATCAATCATCTATCTCCATCTGTCTCTATCACTCATTGTTAATTCTTTCTAAATCAGTAACAAAGACATTTTTTTGCTTTCAGAAACATGGGAATAAGAAAAAAGAGGTGAGATTTCTCCTCCCCACACTGAACACAGATAGACAGAGAATACTGTCACGGAGGTGTGAAGAGACAAGACAAACATACAAATGGTATGACATCAATTATGTTCTTCAGATAGGCATCAAACTTCTTGCAGAAGCAGAAGGTACCAATATCTAAAAAAATTCATTGTTATACAACAATTTAAATGTGTCATTGTCTATTGCTCAAAATATGATCAGAAATGCAAGGAAAAAATTACAAATAAAGTAAATGAAACAAACACAAGAGAAAGAGCAGCAAAACTAAACTGTTTACCCCAGAGACACTGCAAAGATCACAAAATGAAATAAAACAAACACTGAAAGCCAAGAAGTAGTGTGATTGTCAGGATACATTGATAAGGGATTTGCCAGTATAAATGCAAAACTTTAAGAATTTGAGTAAAGACAAGCAATATGAAAGTATGTATCAGATAAAAGATAACAATCAACCATCAGCAAGGACTTGAACATCTGTAATAAAATTATGGTTTTGAAAAGGATTTAGAAGTAAAACAGCTTAATATTAATTAAAATAACAGATGATACTCAACCTAACACACTGCATTCTGATGGTATTAAACATTGTCAAGTATAGATGTAAAATAGGCTATTTCATGTTACATGATACCAATATCAGGTCTCATAGTACAGAAATTAGATCACATGGTACAGAAATCAAGTCACATGGTACAGACATATAAGGCTTAAAGATATTTCATGTAAGTACATCTTTATTTATTTATTTTATTTCATTTTATTTTATTTTAAATATTTAAATATTGTTGCTTATTAAGTAGGAATTACTTCACTACAATCCCCCACAGAGCAGATG
>NC_022030.1:28712868-28713993 GCF_000317375.1 Microtus ochrogaster
TACTGGCTTTGTGGGAACCTAGGCAGTTTGGATGCTCACCTTACTAGACCTGGAAGGAGGTGGGAAGTCCTTGGACTTCCCACTAGGCAGGGAACCCGGACTGCTCTTAGGGCTGATGAGGGAGGGGGACATGATGGGGGTAGGGAGAGAGTTATGAGAGGCGGCAGAGGAGAGGAGGCAGAAATCTTTAATAAATAAAAAAATAAAAGTAAAATAAGAAAAAGAGAATATGTGGTCAATAATCTGCAGTCCTTTGAATAAAACTTGTAAAAGATTGTTGTATTAATGAGGAAAGGTCAGTAGAAGAAGGCATTTTAGAAACTGCAATTAATATGGATTTTTAAGAAAGAACTTACAACAGAATGAATGTATACCCGGAATGCAATGACTAGAAAGTGATTAGGAATCTCATGAATATTAAAAGAAACACATTTATACTCTATAAAAATCTTAGGTTAGAAGATAGTCCACAACACAGTTTTAATGACCTAGACAGTGACTACAGAACAAACAGTCCTGTAAAGTATGGCTTGTCTATAGGATGTTTCCAGGGCAGAGGTTAGGAAAACAGACAGAGCCAAAGAAATATTCATAGAGGAAATGTCCCCATAAAGGATGGGGGAATGCTGTGCCTGGGAGGGGCATCTCCAAAGTCCTTCAGAAAGAGTAGAATTTTATTTTCTTTTAAACCCTATTTGTCTTATTGTTGATGAAAAAGAAAGCAAGAGTTTTAAATTGAGATCAACTGAAGTCAGAAGAGGGATCTTTAATTGGGTCTAAAAGTTTCTGAAGGACTATTTTATTTTTTGAAGTATATTTTGTTCATTGACCTTTGCCCAACACTCTCGGAAAAAATTAACTCCTAATATTCATGGTGTATAGGCTGAAGTAGCCTCTTATCCCATTGGGTAGGTCACATTCTCTATCCAATTAGGTAAACCTCATTCTCTGAAAAAATGAGACAAACACAGAGTCACTTCAACAGAATGATGATGAAGGCCCTGTGAGACACCTGAGGCCAAAGAAGCTTCTTAGGTACTTAGGTACCTAGCTTTGCTTTTTTTTTTTTTTTTTTTTTTTTTTTTTTTTTTTTTTTTTTTTTTTTGTTGTTATCATTGGAGGATT
>NC_022030.1:28714606-28719353 GCF_000317375.1 Microtus ochrogaster
TTTTTGCTAAGCTCTTTCAAAGCCCTTCATTTCCTGGGAGGCCTCAGATTATTCTGAAATTGTTTATGAGAATAGCTGTATATTTACTGACTGGAAATTGATAAATATTTACAAAATCCAGCTGTTTCCTTTTGAATGCAGAGTTGCATTTCTTCTAGTTAAAGGGGTGGGAGAGCAAGAAATAGTTAACGACATTATTAATTCCACCAGTAAAGAATAAGACCAGTACCACAATTTAAAGTCAAATTCGAAGCAAGCTTTAATTAAAAACCATATTCATCTCTGGTTTCCCAGAAAGTATCCACAACTCATATTTTGCAAAGGGATTAAAATTGCAAAACCCATAGTTCACTGCATTTCCCATGGGGTCCAATCAGGGGCAAGCTTACATCCTGAGCTACTTCCTGCCTGCATGCCTCCTGTCTCTATCCAACCAGGGACAAGTGTACATCCTGACATAATTTCTGCCAAGTACCTCCTGCCCACATATGATCAAGCACATAGGGTGCAGATGTGTCAGGCAAATTAATTCAGAGGAATGAAAACACAGGTGCTTGCTATCTCCCATAAACAATAGCCTCCAGCATTTCAGGAACTATCTGCCCTTGAGCAAAGGGCTTGCAGATCAGAAGCATCTTTGTTTCAGTAATCTCTTAGGCATAGTAATTAAAACTTGAAATGTAACTTTGGCTCTCACACACTACAAAAATTGCAGGATAGTTATGAGAATTTATGATTCACGGAGTTCTCAAAAGTAGAGATAAAAGATAAAATTTTAAATTCTGTGGGAAGGAGTATTTTTAAAGTCATCACGCAATTAACAAGTTTGTTCAATTAATATATGATGTTAATTAGCAATATCAACTATTTTTAGTGAGTTACTCTAATAAGGAGATATAATCAGATGTCATCTCATTTATTTATGACAAATCTGTACCAGACTTGATGACTTAAGAGTCCTTGGGCCAAATATTGTGCATTGCTAAACTTCCAAAAACTTCATAAGATTAAAAGTTACAAACACTGCAATGTCTCTTTTAAACCCCTAAGACTAATTCTAATGATCAATGATTTGCTGTTAGAAGAAAATGAAAGTAGAAGAGAGAGGGACTCTATCAAGCACCAGAAAACTTAAAGAAGGTCCAAAGAAGGGATGTGGATTCAGCTAAGGAAGGAGACTGACACAATCTGAGGGTGAATCGGGACAGCGGCCTGTGCATTGACTAAAAGCTTCACCTTTTATAGTCTGTAATTGCTCAAAAAATTAAATGGAGGTAGAAGGTGTGTGAGCTGGGGTGGGGCTGGTGACAAGGGATTAAGAAAGCTAGCACTGACCTTGATAAGTAAATAGGCACCACAGTCCTACATCAATAAAAGGAGGACAAGGTTTTCTTTCCAGAGATAAGGAGAATGACTCCCTTTGTAGTAAGCAGGAACTTTCTTCAAGCCTCTGGGGAAATGGGGGCTTTTTGTTTAAATGCCTGACTTTGGGAAAATGACTTTCTTGGGAAAGCAGACCCTCCTATTATAGAACTTTGTAGCTTTGGTGTGGCTTAGTTTACTCAAGTAGCTAAAGCTTAAAGTGGGCAAAGTCAAACCTAGACAAATATTACTGTGAACCTTAGACCTTAGGAATTTATAATTCTTGATGATCAAATACACCTTGTTTATCAAGTATATGTTACTTATATAAATTTTCTATCAGTTTGGTGCTAAATTGTATGGGAGTAAGAAGAATTATCCCACTATAAGGTTCGATGGTGTTGAGGATCTTTCCCAAAGAATTACTGCATTTAGAGAGTCTGCCCTTGTGTACATCCTCATCTTCCACTGAAGTCTACACAGAGTTTCCCAAAGGAAAAGGCATAAGGGAACTGCCATAACACATAATGAGAAACATTACAAATAAAAGGAAAAGAGTGCTGGAGAATTGCAACCCTCAAAGTTGAAATGCTGGAATTTTGTCAAGCAGAAATGGTTGCCAAGTGGTACACACCACTTATGTTTCAATAAGGACTTTATGTAACTAATGATGAACTTTTAGTTTGACACTAAAAATGAAGTATCATCCTAACAAAATTATTGTTCTAAAGTAGAGTTACAAAAGAGGTCAGTGAGCAACCCATCCCTTAAATGTCAATCAAAAATTCTTACAAAGAAATTTCAAGCATAAGGGGAAGAATCTGAGTTTGACAGTAATTTGAAAAAAAAAAGATAAACAATTAGAAAAAAAAGCAATTGGAACAGGTGTTTAAGTGGAAATTCTGCTTATCCCCCCCCCCAAAAAAAAACCCTGCCACTCAGAAAGCTTGCCAGGTGGCCTCTTCCTCTGAGATGCTCAAAATCAAGACTACAGGGTATTTAAGAACCAGACCCTAGACCCTCCATGTGATTTCTCTCCTGTCCTTTCAAGAGTCACCCAGGAATTACTTTGCTCTTTTTATTAAAACCTGGTCTTATTAATTCTACTGAATTTGGCTTCCTGCATCAGCAGAGAAACCCTCATCCAACTGGAGATTCAAAAATACTTATCAACATGTATAATAACTTAAAATTAATACTATAGATACAAATTTTCTTCCTAATACTTAATAGTTGATTTTGTTGCTATTTGCTGGCTAGATTTTGAAAATTTACCTTTTCTTAAAATTTCATATTTCTTGTTATTTTATACAAAGCAGGAATGAGTGTGAGAAAGTGAAAGACCCTAGACGAGGACCTTTTGTCGGGAGGAGACCTCCCCAACACCAAGGTACAGGCCGAGATTGCAAGGATGCAAATCGCATGAGGTTCATTGAGTAGACACAGGTACCTGCGGGCGGCAAGATCTCTCGGAAGACTTGCACGCCTGCCAACTGGAGGGCGGGCTTTTTAAAAAACAAGTTTACAAAAGCAAAAGCGTGGTTATTGGTCGATCGGAATGAGGCGGGTTGTCAGCAAAAAAGCAAGTTTACAGAAGCAAAAGCATGGTTATCGGAATGAGGCAGGGGGCATGAATGGTTTCCTCTCTCAGCATGGATGTCTGGCAACAGTCATCCTGTTCCTATCTTATAGATATCCTGTTTTGCAGTCAACCTGCTTTGTTGATGTCCTATCTTATTGATATCCTGCTTTGCAGTCTTCCTATCTCATAGACATCCTGCTCTCTCAAGCACATGGGATGTTCTTATGAGAGCAGGCTGGCTGCTGATCCGGAGAATTTTCTTTTTAAAGCAAAAAGGACGTTCCCCCAGGAGCATGCTAGCTGCGGGTTTTGAGGAGGGGGTCTGTAGGGTCTTTCAAAAGCAACATAAATCTCCCATTTTATAAATAATAAAACACAGAGAGTTCAAGGCCACTCCAGGCAACAGGAAACCAAGCAAAATCCAGTCTCAGAACACCACCATCTGTTATAGAGGTCCTAGGAATCAAGTAAGTATGTATAGAAAAAAAAGTACATAACAAGACAGTAGAGACCCATTTTATTAAATATATATATATGACTGACATATGGGGAAATTTATATTTTAATATTAATAGCCATATATGATGGTGTATGTTTACAGTCCCTGATACTTGGAGGCTTGGAGAAGTTAATATGACTAACAAGACTCTGAATCAAATAAATAAATAAATAAATGATTTCAATGACATATATCTTTTGCCTTTACCACTTCCCTTTCAACAAGCTTATGTGTAAAAATTATAAATTGCATAGGATATTTCTGAGATTTAATTACTTTTCCTGCTTCACACAAAATAATGCTTTTATGCTCAGCTTTTTGAGGAAAAAGTAAATCAAAACCGAGCAAAATCTGTCAACCCAAATCATACCTCACTCTAGAAGGAATAAATGTCTGAGGCAGGAAATTGAGACTGTGGTCCATCGGTGAACAAGGGCCCAGGATTTCTGGAGTGACTTGCAGCATCCTGGATTGGTTATATGGACTTCGGTCATTGCAGAACATAAGACAATAATAATTTAATGAGCACCCAAAGACATTGGTGAGGACATTGGGTAGGTGGTTTACAAAATGGAGCCACTTTTAACTTCCAGGCTAGTGTAAATTATGCTCTGTTTGTGAGCTCCTTAGCTATCCCTTCAAGAGTTTTCACCTCATAGTCATAAGAATATTAACCAAGATACAGAAGCTGCTGATTAATAAGAGCTCAGACTTACTTTCTGAATTTGTAATATGCAAATCTATCATCAGGAAATTCTTTTTAATTTACCTGTCTTTAGAAACTTGAACACAAATGTGCCACCCTTCCACAAAAAAAAAAAAAAGAAAAATTAAGTGCAAACACACACACACCTAATCCTTTGAAAAGAAAAGAAGGCCTTGACGCACTTTTTTTTTACGTTAATACTAAGTACATGGTAAGAGTGGTCCGGTAGGGAAAATAATCTGTTATGAGTCTCAGCATGAGGAGTCCCTCGCAATATGAGGCTAAATACGATTGCATTCCAAAATATTGCTGAGGCCCAAGGAAGGAATCCCATCTGTTCACAGTGGCCACTCAAGTCTTTGGTAACAGATTATGTAAGAGTGCTACTAAATCCCCTGTTAATTAGAACAACAAAAGACAGATTAACGAAAACTTAGTTCGTTGACATGCCTGACATGTATAGATGGGAAAAATTCAATGTCACAAAAAAATGGTGAAACATGGTCTAATACAGCACATTTTTTAAAAAAGATATACATTTGTAGAGCCAAGTGAAAAAATTTACTTCTGATGTGTATATATATATATATATATGTAT
>NC_022030.1:28719453-28732741 GCF_000317375.1 Microtus ochrogaster
AGCTCATCATCCTCCTCCTTTTGGTCACATTGTATCATGGTTACAGGAAAGCAGACACTCTATAAGACACTGGTGTCCCTCATTTTGCCTTTCAGACAATTGAAAATGTAAACCACAAGAAATTTGCAATCTTCCAGGAAAACTTATGCAAGGAGAAGAAAGAGGCTAAAACTTGGGCCAGCAAGAGGCACAACTTGTCTTTGAAAGAGATTTTTTTCTTCTCAGAAGTTCTTTCTAAGCAACTGGACCTGAGATAATGATGTATCAATAACAGTCAGGGCTACACCTTTACCTGGACTGCTTAGTCGTGCATAACTCTTACCCTCTGCTTAAATATATAAACCCCATACTACATCTAAGAAGGTGGGTTTGAGCAAGGAGAGGTGCTTCTGGATCTCTATTATATCTTTTCCCATTGTGGTCTCAAATGTTACTAAGTCTCTTTTTTCTCAGTGTTTTGTTCTTACCTTCTCTTTTCATTGGACACTTGGGAATTTAAAAGGCTGGTAGGCCAGCCTGGCATATTAGGACTACTAGAACATAAACTCCAAGTCTGATAACTGAGTAACTCCTTTGAAAGAGAAATTATGATAGTTCCCATGTCTCAGAGGTTTCTCTAGTCTGATAAGCTCCATGCATCATTTGTTGAATCACAAACATTTCAGATGAGAATTATCCTTCTGCCTCAGCATCATATCTGGGTCACATGACTTAATGTCTGAGAGATGAAAAGGAGTGGTGTGACGAAAATTTAAAATAGTTCTAGATGAGATTGAAGAAGCATAGGGGCAGAGATGAGTTCTACTTGCAGAGATGAGCATTTCTCAATATTGCCTAATATTACCTCTGCCCATGCAATGGCTACTATGTTTAACTACTATTGGTATCCATATCCATCTCTATAATGTCAGCTTTACATGCTGGAAACACGATGTACAATTAATGTTGTAATCAATTCTAGTCTTCCTTAAAAAATCTTTTCTCCATATCCTTTTAGTATAATAGTACTTAATAGCAAGTTTGGTTTTCTATTTTTGTATATAAGTAAAAATACAACTATGGCTGTTGTAAAATAATAGAAGACTTGAGTCACTTTTTGTTGCTATGGTCAAATGACATGACCAGGGAATTCATAGAACAGAGTTTGTTTGGACTTACGCTCAAGAGGGTATTCCATACCGGCAGGGAAAACATGGCAGCGCAACAAACCAAACAAATCATACCTTCTTCTACAAATAAGAAGTAAGGAGAGTAAATTGTGAGGAGTGGCTTTGAATTCTCAAAACCAGTCCTTAGTGATGAAATTCCTCTAGCAAGGTTTCCTGCCCCCTGCAAGAGAACCAACAGCTAGGACTAAGTGATAAAATACTTAAGACAGTGAGGGATATTTCTCAGTTAAACAATCACAGGAAGATTATGTTTTCTGTTATTACTTTTATTTGAACTGACAAGTTTACCTTTTATAGAGTATTGTTAGGTTTGGTTTTGCCTGCAGGGTAAGGTATATAGCAGCCTGGCTCCTATTCACTTTGTATTTCAGGTTCTCCTAAAGTTGCTACCTTACCAGTGGAAACATTACAAATAGAAGCTGTGATTCCTGGCTGTGACCCATTTCTGAGGTCTTGAAATTCAATGGTAACTATATTTGTAGAAAACTGGGCTAAATTATGATTATGGAATTCCATAAAAATATTAATATCTATTAGCATAAAATGGAGTTCTTAGGAATATATTATGAAAAGAAGAGGTTGTAAAGTTTAATTCTCGTGAGCTTCATCATAAAAATAACTCTATTTGCTGATTACTTTGTACCTTGGACAAAATGCATGTGTGTGGAATACATTTTATGATATCATTCATAACTCAGAACTTTTTACTGAACTGCAACACTCTTTTTTAAGATCGTAGATGAGAAAGGTGAGCTCTCAGTAGTCCTCATTGTCCACTATGTTCAGCAAGTCCGGTTTTATCCCAGGCTTTTTCAGATCCAGGCCAGCTGGCCTTGGTGAGTTCCCGATAGAACATCCCCATTGTCTCAAGGGGTGTGGGTGCACCCCTTGCGGTCCTGAGTTCCTTGCTCATGCTCTCTCTCCTTCTGTTCCTGATTTGGACCTTGAGATTTTGTGGGTGGTCCTTGGACTTCCCACAGGTCAGGGAACCCTGATTGCTCTTGGAGCTGATGAGGGAGGGGGACTTGATGAGGAAGGGGGAGGAAAATGGCAGGCGGTGGCGGGGAGGAGGCAGAAATCTTTAATAAATGAATAAATTTAATAAATAAATAAATAAAATCCCAAGAAAATGGAAGCTGGAAAAAAAAAAGATCGTAGATGAGATTTGTGACTCAATAATTATTCTTTTAATAATCCCCAGTGATGTAGCATGGGATCCATATTATCAGTGGTTCTCAACACCCTTTTGGACTCAATTGACCCTTTCACAGGGATCACATATCAGATATCCTGCATGTTAGATATTGCAATATGATTCATGACAGTAACAAAATTTTAGTTATGAAGTAGCAATGGAATAATTTATGGTTGAGGGTCACGACAGCATGAGAAATTGTGTTAATGTGTTGCAGCATTAAGAAGGTTGACAACTACTGGTCTAAATAAGTATAGACATAATTACCATTTTTGGAAAATACTTAAAGTTGCAATTAATTGAAACAAACAAGCAAAAGCAAATTATTCTAATGGATGAGATTTGAGCTTTCACAAAGTACATATAATAAATCTAATAATTTTCTAATACATATTTCTGAACAAATTTTATAATAAGTAAGAATATCTTATTACATGTGAAGACTTATCTCACAATTTTAAGCTGAGCAAAATTAAACATTTTGTGTGCATTTAAAATAAAACAGAATATATTATGTATTCATACTTTAGTTCAAAATAAGTATTAACTTTTTCAAGATTACTAAAATGTAATACCAAAATAGATGAAAATTACTAACTAATTACCTTGAAATTCTGATTGTAAGTAACAAATTATTGTTCAGTCATAAGTATCATCTATATGATTTCAATAAGTTATCCTTCTAAAAAGGCATGGAAATTAAGCACTAGTATAGTAGGATTTCAATCACTTTAGCCAATGACTTTTGGGGACAGAAGGCCTAAGAAATGGTCTTGTCTGTATATGTGACTGCTTAAAAACTGAGGGAGAGGGTAGTTCTCTCTCTGTTAATCTCTGCCTGTTTCTCTCTGTCTGTTTCTCTCTCTGTGTTAATCTCTCTCTGTTTCTCTCTCTTTCTCTGTTAAGCTCTCTCTGTTTCTCTCTCTTTCTCTGTTTCTCTCTCTCTCTCTGATTCTCTCTCTCTCTGTCTCTCTGTCAGAGCCAGAGAAGGAGCAGTTGTCTTTAGGCAGAATGCCAGGACACAATAACTGGATCGTGGCATTGTCTAAACTATTCTGTATCAGTAAGTGTTTATCCGTATCTTATAACTAAATAATTTTTGAGACTCCATTACAGATTAATGCTGGTTCACATAACATACTATGGGAAGATAAGTTTTATCTTGTACTAATAGAGATGTAGTTTAAAGTAATGACATCCTCTTATAATCAGGGTTGGCCACAAGTAATTCCATAATCTATCAGTGATTTTTATTAGATTGAATTGGGATTGTAAGGGCACATCAATATATCAAAATCATATCAAGAAAAACTAGGCACAAGAACATATTGAACATAGCAGAGCAATGAAAGAGTGTAAAATCTTTATCTGAATCCCATACATAAGTAACTAACACATTTCATGGTGATGACTCAGTTGACCATCTCTCTTACCACTAGGCATTATTGACAAGAACAGTTTGGTAGGAAATTCTGAGCTCCCAAGAGCCTTCAGTTTGACTCTGCATTCAATATTGAGGGCGCCAGATCTCATTACAGATGGTTGTGAGCCACCACATGGTTGCTGGGAATTGAACTCAGGTACTCTGGAAGAACAGTCAATGCTTTTAACCACTGAGCCATTTCTCCAGCCCCTTGTCATGGTGTTTTATCACAGCAATCACAACCTTAACAAAGTTTCTGTCAAGTCCCCAGATGTATATCTATACCCACTACTTAGACTATTTTTAAATTATTATCATTTGTAGATTTAAGCACATTAAAATCTTTTCCAGGCAGTGAAAAGATATACATGTAATACCAGCTACTCAAAGTTAATTCTGAAGACTACCCCTTCCCCAAACATCCCTAATACAGAAAGGTGATTAAGTTAGTATTATTGTCTCAGTCAAGTTAGTGGCATTATTCCTGGACAAAGAACTCAGAGATGATGGTGGACACAGGCTGCTTTGTTTTAATGATTATATTGAACAACTTAATTTAATGGAAAGATAAGCCTAAATATGATTTGGATAAACCATGCATTTATGAGGGTCATAATTAAACACAATGATATCTTTTAGGATTTTCTTCTTATAAACTATCTGGTCATCTTCAAAGTTACTTGCAAACAATTCATCTCACAGAATTCAAACAGAAACGTTTATTTTCATCCACATATTATTAACCTTACACAGGCTCTGTCTTCCACAGCTCTCTCAGCATTCCTAGAGTAAATGTAGATCAAAGATAAAAGTGACTGAAGGTTATTCAATCACAAATATGCATAGAACTACAGCAGGGAGGGGTCAGGACCTCCAGGTTGGTCTGTGTATCGGGGCTCATGAGCGAGGACAGTGCTGAATACTTTTGACAGTTTTACCCTGGTGTGTTCTATCCTGTCCCAGACCTCAGACACCGTTTCTTGGCTAGAGTGACTGCTTCCAGAAAGTAATTTTGGATTGAATTAGAGCTTTCTGAAAGAGACAAAACATACTTTACAGTAGGCAAATTGAATTTCTCTGGTTCAGTGCCTTGCTGTGCCACAGCACCTCTCAAGGAGATTTTCACATTATTGAGAGCTGGTAGATTTCCTTGTAAAATAGCCGCAGGCAGCACAGACACACTCTGTGCCTGATTCTTTGTCTGCCATTTCTTCAGGAAGTATTTGTATCTCTCTTTAACATACGCCAAAGCTATTTAAATGAAGAATACCAATTATTGTCACCTTTAGCTGTGGATTCATAAGAGGTATCAGGGCAAAGACTCACCTTTCATACACAGTATTGTAGAAATTCAAGGTGTGTCTGATGGAGTGTACTGAAAGACTATTTACTTGTCTCCCACACAACTTTTAGTGGCGGTCTACTAAAACTTCTTTTGATTAGCAATCCTGTGTAATAAAAGAAATGATCCCTACTTCAGTTTCCTTTGTGGAACAAGATTAAGATGCATGATTTTAGTGATACATAAGTATAGCACATTCTAAATACTTTTTCTCAAATAGCCAGACAATTGTGCTTTGTGTTCACCACAGACAACTCTAGCGAATAGCTTGCTGGCAGAATGAGAGGAACTGTCAGCGGTTACCACAATCAACAACACATATTCCAGTCTCACAGTTTATTCAATAATATGTTTATATTTAAAAAGATTTCAAGAGTAGTAGGAAAAAGTAGTTTTGTTTAATTTACTAACAAAACCAGTGCCTTAAACATCTGTTCATTTTGGTATTATTTTCTTTTCTTTTTTTTATGTTATATTGATTTTCCTTTCTTTAATGCTCCATCTTGCTAGTAATTCCACAGCCATGCTAGACCACAAGCTTGCTCACATCTTTCTATTTCTTTTACACGTGGAAAAAGTTCCCTGCAATAGTTTATACCATTTTTTTAAAACAAAGTTGGACCTTTTTTAAATAAAACATCTCAGGTAAAAATTCATTCTAGGAGAGAAATAGTCAGGGTCATTAGGTACTAAAGAACATTCATTTTGACATATGGCAGACGATGGCATTTAACAGGAAATATGGAGTTCTCTGTGTGAGTCTTCGCTCCAAAGCTTCCTCAGGCTTGGAGCCTCAGGAACAGATGTGATCTCAAGCTCATCCTGAAGAGAACAGAGCCATAAATGTAAGTTCCCACTTCCATGAGTGGAAGAACTTCTGCCAGAAGCAGCTTTCACACCGTGAAGACCCCACAACCACTGCCAAATTAGAAGCTGCCTAGTGAGAAGTCAGTGGGCATGAAATCTCTAGTGATTTTGTTCTTGTTCACTGAGCAACCAGGAAGCATATGTGACATGCCCACGGAAGAAGCCATGTGGCTGTGCCATGGGCCCATGGGGGTGTCCTGTTGGCCTCCCTGTTCAAATCAGTCTCTGGGGTTTTGACTTATTATCTGAAGTCAAATATAGGGTATTTGAAATATGTGGAATAAGAAAATGGTTATGTTGTATTTCTGTTTTATTTGTTTTGTTTCAATAGCTTAGTTTAATTAGGTTTTATGGAGCAGGACAACAATTGAACTATTCTGTTTTTATTTCCCTCTCATTTCTTATCTGTAAACGGGCTTAACACAAAATATTAGATACACTAAATCAAATATATAGAGTAAAAATAACTTTATACATAGAAACTTCAAATAAAATTAGTATAAAAATGATTTTCTTCATATTCAGTTAAGAGACAATAGAAGCTTCAAGGGTTTGCCTTAAGTTCTAACAGACATGGTTTTCCAGGCATGCTCACCAAAGTGGCACAGAGCTTTCGACAGTGACAGCTTACATGACTGAATATGCATATTGCAATCGGTGAGCTTGCATTTCAGGTAATACTGCTCAAAAGAAAAGCCTGAGATTTGTTTTGCTTTGTTCAGCAGCCTGAAGATCTTAGGCCCAGGCCAAGTGAACAATACAAGTTTCAGTTTTACTGCTTTGAATATTCATCAGTTATTTGGAACACCCCTGCTGAGAATTATCATCGTAACAACAACAGCACTATAGTAGGGCAGTACAAAGACACCCCTGAGAATCAATTACAGCAAAGGTCTAGGAGAAGCCAGTTTGCTTTTCCTTTCTTTTCCCTGGCTACAGAGACAGCTGATGAGCTAATGAGACCCAAAACATTTGCTAGGATTTTAAAAGAAAATAAAATAAAGTTCAGTTGGACTATAATATTACTAAAGAGATATTGCAAAGTTGGAGACCTTAGTCTTGGTGTCTCTGAGACTGAGACATGGCCAGTGCAGCCTTGTGCCTTATTAAAGTGAAATACAGTTCAGTGTGTTTGCTTCCACCAAAAGAATTAGTAAGTAAAGTCGTGGGTAATATCCTAGTGAAACTTTATTGGAAGTGGTCTCAATAGTTTTGGCAGATATTAAGTAATTATTTTTTTTCCTTTTGTTATAAGGAGAGAGGGGTCCATTGTTTGTCCCGGCCGCCCAGATAGCTTACACCCAAAATAATCACACAGAAACTGTATTTATTAAAACACTACTTGGCCCATTAGCTCTAGTTACTTATTGGCTAGTTCTTACATCTTAATTTAACCCATTTATATTAATCTGTATATTGCCACATGACTGTGGCTTACCGGCAAGATTCTAACCAGTGTCCATTTCAGGCAGAAGATCTATGGCTTCTCCCATTCTGCCCTTCTTCCCAGCATTCAGTTCTGTCTTCTCCTCCTACCTAAGTTCTGCCCTATCAGGCTCAAAGCAGTTTCTTTATTCATTAGCCAATGAAAGCAACACATTAGCAGAAGAACCTCCTACATCATTCTTTTGTATTTTTTTGTTTACATATTTTTATTTTTTTATTGATTTTGTGGACCTATACAGTTTTATCTGATCTTCTCTGCCTTGCCCCATCCCTTCAACCCTCTCCCATGGCCCCCATGCTCCCAATTCACTTAGAATATCAGTATGGCTATTTTTCAGAAAATTAGGAAACAACCTGCTTCAAGACTCAGTAATACCTCTTTTGGGTATACCCAAAAGATGCTCAATCATGCCACAAAGACATATTCTCAACTATGTGCATAGCAGCATTGTTTGTCATAGCCAGAAACTGGAAAAAACCTAAATGATCCTCGACTGAAGAATGGATAAGGAAAACGTGGTACATTTACACAATGGAGCACTACACAGCAGAAAAAAAATAGTGACATCTTGAAATTTACAGGCAAATGGATGGAGCTAGAAAATATCATATTGAATGAGGTAACCCAGACCCAGAAAGACAATTATCACATGTACTCACTCATAAGTGATTTTTAAACATAAAACAAAGTAAACCAGCCTACATATTACAACTCCAGAGAACCTACACAACAATGAGGACCCTAAGAGACACATACATGGATCTAATCTACATGGGAAGTAAAAGAAGATACTATATACTTTTAAAGTGATTTGTAGAACTAGAAGACACTAATCTCAGAAAAATATTCTAAATCTATAGGTACAAATCTTGCTTTCATATTCTATTGTTCTTTATTTTTTTACAAAAGAAAACAAGCTAACTTTTTTTTTATTTTACATACCAATCCTAGTTCCCACTCCCTCCCCTCTGCCCATTCCCTCCACCTTCCCTCCCCGTCCATCCCCCATCCACTCATTAGAGACCAGAAAGGCACATTGCTTTGAGGAAGGTCCAAGACCCTCCCTACTATATCTAGGTTGATTAGTAGGGATAAATTCTGGTGCCACTGCCAGTGTTCCTTCAGTCTGCCCCAGCGATAAAA
The DNA here is from genome assembly GCF_000317375.1 of Microtus ochrogaster. Lineage (NCBI taxonomy): Eukaryota > Metazoa > Chordata > Mammalia > Rodentia > Cricetidae > Microtus > Microtus ochrogaster. Next base: position 28,728,040 of record NC_022030.1, read on the forward strand.
CTGTCACCCACATTCAGAGGGTCTAGCTTGGTCCTATGCTGGTTCTTTCCCTGTCCAGCTAGAGTTGGTGGACTCCCATTAGCTCAGGTAAACTGTTTCAGAGGGTGTCCCCATCATGGTCTTGACCACTTTGCTCATACTCCCACTCCTCTGGCTCTTCAACTAGACTTTGGCAGCTCAGTCCAGTACTCCAGTGCAAGTCTCTGTTTCTATCAGTTGCTGGATGAAGGTTCTATGGTGACTTTTAAGATAGCCATTGATTTGATTACAGGACAAGGCCAGTTCTGGCACCCTCTCTTCTGTTGTTTAGGGTCTTACTTGGGGTCATCCTTGTGGATTCCTGGGAATTTCTCTAGTGGCAGGTTTCTTGCTAGCCCCATAATGGCTCCCTCAATCAAAATATATTTTTCCTCACTCTACTTCTGTCCTTCCTACATCTGGACAGTCTCATTCCCTCAAGTTCCCCTCCTCCCTCCCCTTTTCTTCTCATCCTCCCCTTCTACCTTCCTTTCGTCCCCTACTCCCAGGCTCCTAATTTTGACAGGAGATCTTGTCTCTTTCCCCTTCTCAGCGGGATCTATATATATTTTTCTTAGGGTTCACCTTGTTAATTATCTTCTCTAGGGTCATGGAATAGGCTCACTATCCTTTGCTTTACAGATAATATTCACTTATGAGTGAGTACATATTATGTTTATCCTGCTGGGTTTTTGTTACCTCACTCAGGATGATTTTTCTAGTTCCGTCCATTTGCATGCAAAAGTCAACATGTCATTTTTCTTTTACTGACTAGTATTCCATTGTGTAAATGTCCCACATGTTTTTTATCTGATATGCAGTTGAGGGGCATCTAGGTTGTTTCCAGGTTCTGGCTATTACAAATAATGCTCTTATGAACATAGCTGAAGAAATGTTCTTGCAGTGTGATTGAGCATCCTTTGGGTATATGCCCGAGAGTGCTATTGCTGTGTCCTGAGGTAGGCTGATTCCAAGTTTTCTGAGAAAGTACTATACTGATTTCCTTGTTTTCATATACTTTAAAGATTAAATACTCAGTAGATATTTAGGAAAATGAAACACCAAAGAAAACAATATTTTTACTTTAGTTTGTTTTTCTACCCAGGAACAGTTTATTTAGGTAACATAAAACAAGGGGATACTAAGATATTCTCACTTTTAAAGCATTCATGCAGTAGCTTTCACTACTGTCTTCTGAGGGTGTTTTTGTTCAACTTATCAGAAACTGCCATTCCTCTTACTCACTAAGCAAGTATGAATAATTTGTGCTTCTAATGCAAGTGTTTGATTTCTCTTCACTTGGTTATTTTTCATTATCCAAAAATACATATGTACCTTTGTTTTCTTTTTAGATGCTGTGAGCCACTCAGCTTTTAAATTTAATCATACTTTTCTTTTAAACTATCCTCTAGTTCCTTCTACTTAAAATTATTGGCACAACACATAGGGATGTTGTATTACCAATTGTACAGTTCTCAAGATACTGACAAAATTTTTGCTGATGTCATAGATTTGATCACCTCTTCCCAATTCCACTACACTTTTAGTTCTGGGAAGAGAATAAATACCATACTCTATGACTCATTTTATGAATAAAATCTTTGTACACTTACAAGATACTCAATGTATTAATTAACAAGTTAATGATGCATTGCAAATTTTATTAAATAAATTTATTCACTTTGTACTTTTTAAGTATTTCTTCAGAAAATTCAGTGACTATAAAGAAACATTTTTTGTAGCTAAACAACTGTGGAAAATGATTAAATTACCAAAATAGTCTTACAAAATATATCTATTAGTTCCATACAAGTATACAACTATAATATATCAAATAACTCATGCAATTTACTTTGGCAAATAGAATTGACACACCATTATTATCATATTAATTGAATCACAAAGATTCTTTGCCATACTTTCAAGAAATTAAAGAAAAATTACATAGATTAAAAACAATCACTAATTCAAAGATTTGAGAAGTCAAATTTGAGACTAAGTGATACATTCTCAAAAGAGTTATGTATCCGTCTTTTAAAAATGACTGACAGGTTCAGTAGTCAAAGGGGTGAAAAAAGAGAATATGCTTTTAGGCTTAAGTTAAGGTAGTATAAAAGTGACAGTATAAAAGACAACAGAACTACGATTAGATTTTCTGCTGTTTGTTTGATTTGTAGAATTCTGAGTGACATCATTGTTGTAGAAATTGCATGACATTTATCATACATTATTGAATTGGACATTTGGTTTGTGCATGAACATACCTAAGGAGGGTATGTTAGATGCTAAGCCTCTAAGAACTAAATATACAGAAACATTAATCCTGAGAGACTGATCCTCATTTTACTCTTCTGTCATCACTGATGAATCTGTTTGCTACTGTAGGACTCACTTGAGCAACATAGAAATATACAAAAGCTTTAGAATATTCTAATGTCTATGAAGCAGTTCCCTACAACAAATCTGGCCTTCAAATGGTGCAGGATTTATCAAATAATCTGAGTGGCGGTATCATGTACAATGGGCCATTTCTGTGACAACTTCATGGATAAGAGTCAATCTCTTCCATAAAGGACATTTGAGTATTTTGCCTCTTCATTTTATGAAATATATATAATTTTGTTTTATGTTTACTTACACACATAAAGATGTATATGTGTGTATTACATGTGTACATCCCAAAAATTTGCATTTGTATTAATATTTACCCACTGCATTTCTTTATGTTTTATACTTATTGTACTGGCATATCTTCCTAAATTTGAGTAAGGAAGGAATCAGATATACGTGGGTGCAGGCACAATCATGCATTGTTTTTGTTCTTTGCCCCATGACTTCAATACAATTGCAATGCATGTGATTCTTTTTTTTTTTTTCCTAATGTAGTTTGGACAAAAACACATTCTCGATGTAATTGTAGATTTGTGTTTTCTTCTTCCTAACCCTTATGGGTTTGCATTTTCCTCTCTTATTTGACTATGCCACAAACTTTTCAAGAATATTTTCAACACATCAGCTATGCATTTTCTGGGATACAGCCCAGAGTTCATTGGTTGGGTTTTCTGGCACAGTCCTAAAAATATGTCAGAAGAAATTATTGTTCATCTTTTACAGAGATGACCTCAGGAATGTTCTTGGACCAGTCAATTTAACCCAAGAATCTGAAGCTGGTGGATTAGAACATTGTTCGATCACGAATGGACTATTCCTTCAAGTTCTGTTTTGTGATGTCTACACTCTGGTTGATAAACTGTGCTTGATTCATAGAAGTTGACCTTCATCACATAACCAGACAATATGAGGTTCAGAACTTCCCCAAACTTGTTTTTACAAGGGAGCCTCAGGGGAGGGCATCAGGTCACAGAAAGAGTACTTGGAAACTGCAAGCTTCGGGATTGTATGAGTTTAGTGAATATAAATTCAAGGTTGGTTATCATTTATAAATTCAGATTCTCATTGTCTCTAGTAAAACAATCATTAAATTTGCATTAATTATTTCTTCATTTTCATCTCATTAGCATTCTTTTCTAGAATTAATCTAATGGATACCTTTATGTTTCTGATATTGCTTGTTCAAAGAAGTATGTTATTATAAATTTTACTCAGTGTAATTACAATTTGCCTAGTTGTGTAATTCTTTAATATTTGGTTCCTAATATTGTCATTTGCTATAAACTATTCAACTATCATTTGCTTTCTTCCTTGACCCAGGTAGCTGAGTGGGAGGTCATCAAATATTTCCTTTTATTTTATTAATACTTAACCTTTTCATTATTACAAATTTCTGAGTCCAGGTGCTTTTCACTAGGAAGACATTTATTGAGTTAACATTATGGTTAATCTTGAATTTGAGTGTTTTTAAGACCTGGACTCAAAAATGACACACTTTTCTGGGTGTGTTTCTCAGAACATTTGCAAAAAAATAATACCTGAAGAGAGAAGCTCATCCTCTTTGTTGAGTAACATCTTCCAATACATCATGAAATAAAGAGGTCCATGGATATAATGGATCCAGTGTCACTAAGATGTCCCTCAAGAGCCTTCTTTCGTGGCGCGTGAGTGCATTTGTCCTGTTATGGCTGCTATAGCTGCTGCTGTCCTTTTCTGACATCCATACACCAACATGAATGAAAGACCACTGACTTTCAGGTAACCCCCCCAGTTCTTCAGTGTTAGATTGGTAGTAGTGGGGCATTAAATTATTCATTCAATCAACTCTGTTGCCTTAGAGAACCCTGACTACCACATAGGAACTTGGCATCAGCACCAGCTTGCACCTGCATTTCACAGAAAGTGAATAAAGAGCACATGACTGGGACTAATCACATCACCAAACTGCAATCTGGACAAATTGGAGGGACTAATGGACTCATTTTAAAATAAGAAATCACCTTGAGCAAACACTTAGAGATTGGATAAACGTGTTCATGCTTCTGAGGGCAAACATCTATGATCTAATAGCTTCACAGTTTATTGCTTCTCAATATCATAATCCTACCAGACTTCTACTATAAGATCACAAGGAGAGTAACCACACCTAATCCATTACATGCAATAACTGTCCAATATGATCACATTGTGAACAAATAATGTTTATTTACATAATTTGGCTTCATGTGTTGAAGTTTCTTGCATTCATGATCAGTTACCTTAGCATTCAACAGACATTTTATTTTTTTTATTG
>NC_022030.1:28733626-28737353 GCF_000317375.1 Microtus ochrogaster
CTTCCTAGGTATAACCCCAGCAGCACAGACATTAAGGGCAACATTGAATAAATGGGACCTACTGAAACTGAAAAGCTTCTGTAAATCAACAGACATTTTAAAATAAGAGAACTTTCTCTTTTCACTGTATGGAATAGAATTTATAGACGTCGACTGTCTTAGTTAGGATTTCTATTGTTATGAAAAACACCATGAGCAATTGAAACTTTGGAGGAAAGGGTTTGTTTGGCTTACACTTCCATATCACTCTTCATCATCAAAAGATGCCAGGACAGGAATACAAACTTAAGCCAAGCACACCAGCACAGTAGATGTATGTCATGTAAGTGCCAGGAAGAGAAAGAAACCAGAGGTCCTCAGAAAGCTTAAGGTTATAAGAAAATGGGAAATCAGGAAATTACATGGATTTTAATATAGACCCAACTTCTTTGTGTTTGGAGTAACTGTGATAGAAAAAAGGCCAGAAATTCAAGGGAAAAAATGGACAGACATATCAAGGATAGCCAGGCTATCTTTCATAATGATCTAAATATCTTTCCTTTATAGAGCCAAAAATACTTATCAGACAGCAACAATTTTCATACCCATTGCTGATCCTATGCAACAAAACCTGACTGATCAGAGAATGCTGTTTTATGTGCTTGCTATCCCAGAAACATAGAAGAGCACATCTGTATCTTCTATGATATCATATTTTATAGAATAACAACAAATGTTCAGGGTAGACTGTTTTGATTAGCAGAGAATCCCACTTACTGTAATAATCTAGTGATGGCCAATGTAAATACAGTCTCTTTTAGTCTAAACTTGTTTACTCATAACTCCCATACCACACAGTAACTATATACATAATTCTGCTTATGTGTGGCTTACAGAATGAATATAAATTTAGGAGCAAATAAGAGGGTGTAGGATGTTACCAAAGTGTATTGATGTGGGGTCATACTTAATTTTCAACCTAACAATATCTGGAGTGAACTACAGTCCAGAAATGAAGGGCACACTTGTGAACCTGATCTTGAGGCAGGAAGACAACATGCTTTTGATCTGGATCTTGAGGCTGAAAGACCCAGGCTTTTGTTTCAGATCTTGAGACAGGATGACAAAGACATTTATTCCAGATCTTGAGGTGAGAAGGCACACCTCTAATCCGGGACACAACTTCTGATGGAAGCCAATATAAGGACAAGGGAAGAAGGCAGGGTTCATTCTTCACCTGCTTGGCCTGGCCTTCTCAGCACAACCATCCCCTCATTGGTATCGGAGTCTACTTCTTCAGGATTACAGAATATAGAGAACAGAGCTGAGACACCCGGCCTCTTGGGACTTAGCAACTATTAGGTTCTTGGATTTTTCATTCAGTGATAACCATTGTTGGACTTCAGTCTGTAAGTCATCCCAATAAATTCACACACACACACACACACACACACACACACACACACACACACACCATAAATCCTGTGATTCCAGCGAACCCTTACTAATAAAGGGACATAAACAGATTCTTTTTTGATGAGGTCAGTAATACAAACCAATCCTAGAAAAGAGATGTAGTCAACTGCAGAAATGAACGGTCAGGACTGGTTTGCACAGGAACAATGAAATGGATCAAGTGGAGAAAAAAAAAAAAACAGAAGGACATACAGTTGTCCAGTTGACTGCATCCATACTAGATAGTAATACAATCTCAATCCCACGGACAGTTGGGAATTATCTGCTTATGTGTTCTTGATGAATCCATTAGGTATCAGATGATATATTTGTGGGGCTGTCCTAAGTACCCACTACTTTTTAGATTTCAGAAGGAGGAGTTACATCCTTTACTAGGCCTGGAGGGTTTAATAAGTACTTGGACCAGGTTTCCTAATAAGATATCTGTGCATCCATATGTTCCTACCATCTCAATTCCAATAAATGTGTGGGGTGACACTCTTTCTACTCCCCTAAATAAGTCATTTATCAACTTGTGCAGCATTGGTGGTACCAGATTTCTTTTTGTGGTTTGACTGAAGCCTATAATCACCTCTGTTCTCAAATAGAAAATAGTATCCAAAACTGATTGTAAAATGGAGTTTATCAAGAAAAGGCACAGCATGGAAAAAAAACAAAGCCTCAAATACAGAGTGATGTAGAGCAGGGCATAGCCTAATAACCATAGCAATTCACTGAACAAATAGAGTCTTTATATTTACCTCTTATTTATTTATTTAACCAGTACTCATGTAGTTGTCTGAAATTCTGTATCAGCTAAACAACCTTCAAGTGAAAACCATTGTAAATGAGATATATAGTCTTCTGATCCCTATAAATCGCTGACTTTCAAAAATAGACTTCATTAATAATAACCACCTGTAACAGTAAATTCTGACTTGACATCAATATGCATAATGCTACCATTCTGAAATAATAAGGGAATCATTTTCTTGCCATCCTGTATTTTGCTATGTGTGAATCGAGAAAGAGATAGTTTGAGGCTTAGAAGTGAAATGATAGTGTAGCTTTGTTTGAATTCGACTGTAATGGGGTATTAGCTCCTAGATTGCTGCTTTCCTCATACTACAGGAGCTCAGGCAATAGATGCATATACTACAAAAATCCCTAGAGCCATGTGTATTCTTCTGTTATGATAATGCTACCATTAGTTTTGATTGCTTTTGACTATAGTTTCTGGTTATAAGAATTGCCCCAAGCAAGAAGTTTAGTTTTGTTCACATTTCTCCCCTTAATTTAAGAGAGTGTTTTTATTTCACTTTTATTTGAAATGAGTTCCTGTGCTGTTATTATGGCATTTTATGTGGCTTGTCATTGTAGTAATCAATTTTATATTTTCTTCATGCCAGTTCAACATTCTGCTCATGACGAACACTTTGTCATATTTACTAGGGTTCTTGTCATACATAGGCAAACACTTCCTCTATTTGTTTCTGAAATTTTCTTTTTCCCTTGTTAGTAATTTTGCTATCTCTGTATCAATGTTCTGGCTGGCTGCAATTACAAGTTTTCCCAGCTGGGAGCTTGTAGCATTTTCTCAGTCCCTTCATTGCACTGATCTATTTTGATATGTGTTTCTCTTGTCTCACCTCTGTGTTCTGCATTTTTGCCACGCTTTGCCAAAAAATGACTGTCTAAATTGGAGAGGATAGACATTTCTTTATTTTGCATTTCACCAGATACAAACTTTTAGGCTAAAATCTTATAGCTGCTGCCTAATGATTCTGACATAATGTTATGTGCAAAAATGTCAAAGGCAAAAATCACTTGAACTTAAGTACTGAATGATAAACTAATGGTTCCAAATGATGTCAACGAATGTTAAAACATATTATTGCTTTTTTGCACACGATTCGGAGGATGTGGGGAATATAGAAGTATATACAATTAAGTGGCCCTGCTTCTCCATCAGGACCAGCTTTCACAATCTTACCAGTTGGTTCTATTTTCTTATGTCTTACTGACCAAAAAAAAAAAAAAAATCTGTTGTCAGTGGAAGAACTGTGGAAATAGTGTTTCTAAATTTTGAGTCAATTTTAACTGGGAACTACGTAAGCAATAATTTTGAGTAAGTATACTTATAACAAGAATTATAAAATTGCACTGAAAGCAGAGAAGTCCCTCTTCCCACAGGGCCAAAGCCAAAACCAAGGCCTTGTAAGCCCAGAAGGCAGAACTGAAAGGCATCCACAGCCAAAAAAAAGATGTGCACATCATCCACTTTCCAGAATCC
>NC_022030.1:28737463-28738307 GCF_000317375.1 Microtus ochrogaster
ACCCACAGAGAAACCCTGTCTAGAAAAACAAACCAAAAAATAAAAAGCACAAATACCTTCTAAGTGGACCCAAGAGAAACAAGTTTAATCACTATGCCATAATTAAGGTTTTTCTGAATACTGTGTCAGCCATGAATAAGACAGAAAACAAAAATATACTTGTGTTTGCAAATGTCAAGATCAACAAGCACCAGAAGAAAATATAAAACATTAATATGGCCAAATACCCTATTAAGACCTGAAAAACAAAAGAAGGAATATGTTTGGTTACCTCATGATTAGGATGACATGGACATTGCCAACAACACTGGGGTCACTTAAGAAGAGTCCAGCTGATTAATTCTAAATACACATTTCTTATCACCATAAAAAATATAAAGCTTCATTTCTCTTAGCCACTTTTGTTTATGTGTATGAGTATTTTGCCTTCATCTGCGTACATGTTTGTGCCTCACTCCAAGGAAATCTAGAACTGAATATCTACTAGAACCAGATGATTTTTAACTGCCTTGTGGATCCTGGGAATTGAAATCAAGTCTTTCAGAGGAAGAGCAAGTATTTTTAAGCTCATATCATGCTAAAGTTACTGGTAAGAGAGCCTTGCACTTCTACACAACAAGGCATTTTAAAGTAAAGACACCCTAGTTTTTAAATCGGTAAAGCTATTAGGGTCGCAGCATCTGGAAGGTTGGTTGAGACCACTGTTTTAGGTCATAACTGAGTACACATTTAGATTTCTTCTCAGCCATAAAAAGGATAATGTATAATATCAAACTACAAGATTTTAAGATTATAATTTTTTGAGGTTGGATATTTATTTAGTGGATTATAGAGGGCAGAAGAA